>NW_027553895.1:0-27234 GCF_045843805.1 Urocitellus parryii
AGAGACTGACCGAGGAATCACTTTCCATTGAAAGGGGCTTGCCAAGCTTCCAAAAAAACTGAGTTCCTGAAATTTCAGCAAACATTTTTTCACCCAATCTTGATGTACTTGCAGGTAATGATCAGTACACCAATCCCACTTGGCTCACCAAATTTCGTTCTTCTAGGTTAAACCGTTCCTTTGCAGTAACCGTTTTCATGTTTAGGTTTCACTCTGTTTTCTCCTATATGGATACATGTATTTGGAACTCTAAATCAAACACGGTTTATGCTACCGCTTTGAAACTTGGCACAATAATGTAGTTCCAAGTTCTATCGCTATGGTTTGTGTCCTATTGAAGAAGCCCAAAGCAGAGACTGACGAGAATCACTTTCATTGAAAGGGGTTGCCCAAGCTTCCAAAAAACTACGAGTTTCCTGAAATCTCAGCAAACATTTTTTCACTCAATCTTGATGATACTTGCAGGAAATGATCAGTACACCAATCCCACTTGGCTCACCAAATTTCGTTCTTCTAGGTTAAACCGTTCCTTTGCAGTAACCGTTTTCAGGTTTAGGGTTTAACTCTGTTTTCTCATATATGGATACATGTAGTTGGAACTCTAAATCAAACACGTTTTGTGCTAGCTCGTTGAAACACTGCACAATAATGTAGTTCCAAGTTCTAGCTCTATGGTTTGTGTCCTATGGAAGTAGCCCCAAGCAGAGACTGACGAGAATCACATTCATTGAAAGGGGTTGCCAAGCTTCCAAAAAACTACGAGTTTCCTGATCTCAGCAACATTTCTTCACCCAATCTTGATGATACTTGCAGGTAATGATCAGTACACCAATCCCACTTGGCTCACCAAATTTCGTTCTTCTAGGTAAAACGTTCCTTTGGCGGTAATTCGTTTTCATGTTTTGATTCCACTCTGTTTTCTCATATATGGATACATGTAGTTGGAACTCTAAATCAAAAACGGTTTGTGCTAGCTCTTTGAAACTTGACAGAATAATGTAGTTCCAAGTTCTATCGCTATGGATTGTGTCCTATGGAAGTAGCCCCAAGCAGAGACTGACGAGAATCACTTTCATTGAAACTGGGTTGCCAAGCTTCCAAAAAATTACGAGTTTCCTGAAATCTAAGCCAACATTTTTTCACCCAATCTTGATGATACTTGCAGGTAATGAATAGTACACCAGTCCCACTTGGCTCACCTAATTCGTTCGTCTAGGTTAAACCGTTCCTTTGCAGTAACCGTTTTCATGTTTAGGTTTCACTCTGTTTTCTCCTATATGGATACATGTAGTTGAAACTCTAAATCAAACACGGTTTGTGCTAGCTCGTTGAAACACTGCACAATAATGTAGTTCCAAGTTTCTATCGCTATGGTTTGTGTCCTATGGAAGTAGCCCCAAGCAGAGACTGACGAGAATCACATTCATTGAAAGGGGTTGCCAACTTCCAAAAAACTATGAGTTTCCTGAAGTCTCAACAAACATTTTTCACCCAATCTTGATGATACTTGCAGGTAATGATCAGTACACCAATCCCACTTGGCTCACCGAATTTCGTTTTTTCTAGGTTAAACCGTTCCTTTGCAGTAACGTTTTCATGTTTAGTTTTCACTCTGTTTTCTCCTACAAGGGAACATGTATTTGTAACTCTAAATCAAACATGGTGTGCTAGCTCTTTGAAACTTGGGAGAATAATGTAGTTCCAAGTTCTATCGATATGGTTTGTGTCCCTATTGAAGTAGCCCCAAGCAGAGACTGACGAGAATCACTTTCCTTGAAAGGGGTTGCGAAGTTTCCAAAAAACTACGAGTTTCCTGAAATCTCAGCAACATTTTTCACCCAATCTTGATGATACTTGCAGGTCATGATCAGTACACCAATCCCACTTGGCTCACCGAATTTCGTTCTTCTAGGTTAAACGTTCGTTGCAGTAAACGTTTTCATTTTTAGGTTTCACTTTGTTTTCTCCTATATGGATACATGTATTTGGAACTCTAAATCAAACACGGTTTGCGCTACCTCTTTGAAACTTGGCACAATAAAGTAGTTCCAAATACTATCTCTATGTTTTGTTTCCTATTGAAGTAGCCCCAAGCAGAGATTGAGGAGAATCACTTTCATTGAAAGGGGTTGCCAAGCTTCAAAAAACTACGAGTTTCCCTGAAATCTCAGCAAACATTTTTTCACCCAAATGATGATACTTGTAGGAAATGATCAGTACACCAATCCCACTTGGCTCAACAAATTTCGTTCTTCTAGGTTCACCTGTTCTTTTGCAGTAACCGTTTTCATTTTTAGGTTTCACTCTGTTTTCTCCTATATGGATACATGTCGTTGCAACTCTAAATCAAACACGGTTTGTGCTAGCTCTTTGATACTTCGCAAAATAAAGTAGTTGCAAGTTCTATCTCTAAGTTTTGTTTCCTATTGAAGGAGCCCCAAGGAGAGACTGACGAGAATCACTTTCATTGAAAGTGGTTGCCAAGCTTCCAAACAACTACGAGTTTCCTGAAATCTCAGCAAACATTTTTTCACCCAATCCTGATGAATCTTGCAGGTAATGATCAGGACACCAATCACACTTGGCTCACCGAATTTCGTTCTTCTAGGTTAAACCGTTCGTTTGTAGTAACCGTTTTCATTTTTAGATTTCACTCTGTTTTCTCCTATATGGATACATGTATTTGGGACTCTAAATCAAACTCGGTTTGTGACAGGTCTTTGAAACTTGGCACAATAAATAGTTCCAAATTCTATCTCTATGTTTTGTTTCCTATTGAAGTAGCCCCAAGCAGAGACTGAGGAGAGTCACTTTCATTGAAAGGGGTTGCCAAGCTTCCAAAAAACTACGAGTTTCCTGAAATCTCAGCAAACATTTTTTCACCAATCTTGATGATACTTGCAGGTAATGATTAGGACACCAATCCCACTTGGCTCACCGAATTTCGTTCTTCTAGGTAAAACCGTTCGTTTGCAGTAACCGTTTTCATTTTTAAATTTCACTCTGTTTTCTCCTATATGGATACATGTCCTTGCAACTCTAAATCAAACACGGTTTGTGCTAGCTCTTTGATACTTCGCAAAATAAAGTACTTCCAAGTTCTATCTCTAAGGATTGTTTCCTATTGAAGAAGCCACAAACAGAGACTGACGAAAATCACTTTCGTTGAAAGGGGTTGCCAAGCTTCCAAAAAACATCGAGTTTCCTGAAATCTCAGCAAACTTTTTTTCACCCAATCATGATGATACTTGCAGGTAATGATCAGGACACCAATCACACTTGGCTCACCGAATTTCGTTCTTCTAGGTTAAACCATTCGTTTGCATTAACCGTTTTCATTTTTAGATTTCACTCTGTTTTCTCCTATATGATACATGTAGTTGGATCTCTAAATAAAACACGGTTTGTGCTAGCTCTTTGATACTTCGCAAAATAATGTAGTTCCAAGTTCTATCTCTAAGGTTTGTTTCCTATTGAAGTAGCCCAAGCAGAGACTGAGGAGAATGACTTTCATTGAAAGGGGTTTCCAAGCTTCCAAAAAAACTACGAGTTTCCTGAAATCTCAGCAAACATTTTTAACACCAATCTTGATGATACTTGCAGGTGATGATCAGGACACCAATCACACTTGTCTCACCGAATTTCGTACTTCTAGGTTAAACCGTTCGTTTGCAGTAACCGTTTTCATTTTTAGATTTCACTCTGTTTTCTCCTATATGGATACATGTAGTTGTAACTCTAAATCAAAAACGGTTTGTGCTACCTCTTTGAAACTTGGCACAATAAGTAGTTCAAAATTCTATCTCTATGTTTTGTTTCCTATTGAAGTAGCCCCAAGCAGAGACTGAGGAGAATCACTTTCATTGAAATGGGTTGCCAAGCTTCCAAAAAACTACGAGTTTCTGAAATCTCAGCAAACATTTTTTCACCCAATCTTGATGATACATGCAGGTAATTATCAGTACACCAACCCACTTCGCTCAACAAAATTTGTTCTTCTAGGTTAAACCGTTCCTTTGCAGTAACCGTGTACATATTTAAATATCACTGTGTTTTCTCCTATAAGGATACATGTCCTTCAACTCTAAATCAAACAAGGTTTGTGCTAGCTCTTTTATACTTCGCAAAATAAAGTACTTCCAAGTTCTATCTCTTAGGATTGTTTCCTATTGAAGTAGCCCCAAGCAGAGACTGACGAGAATCACTTTCATTGAAAGGGGTTGCCAAGCTTCCAAAAAACTACGAGTTTCCTGAAATCTCAGCAAACATTTTTTCACCCAATCTTGATGATACATGCAGGTAGTGATCAGTACACCAATCCCACTTTGCTCACCAAATTTCGTTCTTCTAAGTTAAACCGTTTGTTTGCAGTAACCGTTTTCATTTTTAAATTTCACTCTCTTTTCTCCTATATGGATACATGTTGTTGCAACTCTAAATCAAACACGGTTTGTGCTAGCTCTTTGATACTTTGCAAAATAAAGTAGTTCCAAGTTCTATCTCTAAGGTTTGTTTCCTATTGAAGTAGCCCCAGGAAGAGACTGACGAGAATCACTTTCATTGAAAGCGGTTGCCAAGCTTCCAAAAAACTCGAGTTTCCTGAAATCTCAGCAAACATTTTTTCACCCAATCTTGATTATACTTGCAGGTAATGATCAGGACACGAATCCCACTTGGCTCACCGAATTTCGTTCTTCTAGGTTAAACCGTTCGTTTGCAGTATCCGTTTTCATTTTTAGATTTCACTCTGTTTTCTCCTATATGGATACATGTATTGGAACTCTAAATCAAACACGGTTTGTGCTACCTCTTTGAAACGTGGCACAATAAAGTAGTTCCAAGTTCTATCTCTATGGTTTGTTTCCTCTTGAGGTAGCCCCAAGCAGAGACTGACGAGAATCACTTTCATTGAAAGGGGTTGCCAAGTTTCCAAAAAACTATGAGTTTCCTGAAATCTCAGCAAAACATTTTTTCACCCAATCTTGATGACACTTGCAGGTAATCATCAGGACACCAATCCCACTTGGCTCACCGAATTTCATTCTTCTAGGTTAAACCGTTCGTTAGCAGTAAACATTTTCATTTTTAGGTTTCACTCTGTTTTCTCCGATATGGATACATGTAGTTGTAACTTTAAATCAAACACGGTTTGCGCTACCTCTTTGAAACTTGGCACAATAAAGTAGTTCCAAATTCTATCTCTATGTTTTGTTTCCTATTGAAGTAGCCCCAAGCAGAGACTGAGGAGAGTCACTTTCATTGAAAGGGTTTGCCAAGCTTCCAAAAACTACGAGTTTCCTGAAATCTCAGCAAACATTTCTTCACCAATCTTGATGATACTTGCAGGTAATGATCAGGACACCAATCCCACTTGGCTCACCGAATTTCGTTCTTCTACGTAAAACCGTTCGTTTGCAGTAACTGTTTTCATTTTTAAATTTCACTCTGTTTTCTCCTATATGGATACATGTCCTTGCAACTCTAAATCAAACACGGTTTGTGCTAGCTCTTTGAAACTTGGCACAATAATGTAGTTCCAAGTTATATCGCTATGGTTTTTGTCCTATTGAAGTAGCCCCAAGCAGAGACTGATCAGAATCACTTTCATTGAAAGGGGTTGACAAGCTTCCATGAAACTACGATTTCCTGAAATCTCAGCAACATTTTCACCCAATCTTGATGATACTTGCAGGTAATGATCAGTACACCAATCCCACTTGGCTCACCAAATTTCGTTCTTCCAATTTAAACCGTTCCTTTGCAGTAACCGTTTTCATGTTTAGGTTTCACTCTGTTTTCTCCTATATGGATACATGTAGTTGGAACTCTAAATCAAACACGGATTGTGCTATCTCTTTGAAACTTGGCACAATAATGTAGTTCCAAGTTCTATCGCTATGGTTTGTGTGCTATGGAAGTAGCCCCAAGCAGAGACTGAGAGAATCACTTTCATTGAAAGGGGTTGCCAAGCTTCCAAAAAACTACGTTTTCCTGAAATCTGAGCAAATATTTTTTCACCCAATCTTGATGATACTTGCAGGTAATGATCAGCACACCAATCCACTTGGCTCACCAAATTTCGTTCTTCTAGGTTAAACCGTTCCTTTGCAGTAACTGTTTTCATGTTTAGGTTTCACTCTGTTTTTCCCTTTATGGATACATGTAGTTGGAACTCTAAATCAAACACGGTTTGTGCTGGCTCTTTGAAACTTGGCACAATAAAGTAGTTCCAAGTTCTATCGCTATGGTTTCTGTCCTAAGGTAGTAGCCCCAAGCAGAGACTGACGAGAATCACTTTCATTGAAAGGGGTTGCCAAACTTCCATAAAAACTACGATTTCCTGAAATCTCAGCAATCATTTTTTCACCCAATCTTGATGATACTTGCAGGTAATGATGAGTACACCAATCCCACTTGGCTCACCAAATTTCGTTTTCTTGGTTAAACCGTTCCTTTGCAGTAACCTTTTTCATGTTTAGGTTTCACTCTGTTATCTCATATATGGATACATGTAGTTGGAACTCTAAATCAAATACGGTTTGTGCTATCTCTTTGAAAACTTGGCACAATAATGTAGTTCCAAGTTCTATCGCTATGGTTTGTGTCCTATGAAGTAGCCCCAAGCAGAGACTGACGAGAATCACTTTCATTGAAAGGGTTTACTAAGCTTCCAAAAAACTATGAGTTTCCGGAAATCTCAGCAAACTATATTTCACCCAATCTTGATGATACTTGCAGGTAATGATCAGCACAACAATCCCACTTGGCTCACCAAATTTCCTTCTTCTAGGTTAAACCGTTCCTTTGCAGTAACCGTTTTCATGTTTAGGTTTCACTCTGTTTTTTCCTATATGGATACATGTAGTTGGAACTCTAAATCAAACACGGTTTGTGCTAGCTCTTTGAAACTTGGCACAATAATGTAGTTCTAAGTTCTATCGCTATGGTTTGTGTCCTAAAGGAAGTAGCCCCAAGCAGAGACTGACGAGTATCACTTTCATTGAAAGGGGTTGCCAAGCTTCAAAAAAACAACGATTTCCATGAAACTGAGCAAATATTTTTTCACCAATCTTGATGAAACTTGCAGGTAATGATCAGCACACCAATCCCACTTGGCTCACCAAATTTCGTTCTTCTAGGTTAAACCGTTCCTTTGCAGTAACTGTTTACATGTTTAGGTTTCACTCTGTTTTCTCCTATATGGATACATGTAGTTGGAACACTAAATCAAACACGGTTTGTGCGAGCTCTTTGAAACTTGGCACAATAATGTAGTTCCAAGTTCTATCTCTTTGGCTTGTATCATATTGAACTAGCCCCAAGCAGAGAATGACGAGAATCACTTTCATTGAAAGGGGTGCCAAGCTTCCAAAAAACTACGAGTTTCCTGAAATCTCAGCAAACATTTTTGACCGAATCTTGATGATACTGGAGGGTAATGATCAGTCCATCAATCCCACTTGGCTCACCAAATTAGGTTCTTCTAGGTTAAACCGTTCCTTTGCAGCAACCGTTTTCTTTTTTAGGTTTCACTCCTGTTTTCTCCTATATGGATACATGTCCTTGGAACTCTAAATCAAACACGGTTTGTGCTAGCTCTTTGAAACTAGGCACAATATTGTAGTTCCAAGTTCTATCGCTATGGTTTGTGTCCTAAGGAAGTAGCCCCAAGCAGAGACTGACGAGAATCACTTTCATTGAAACGGGTTGCCAAGCGTCCAAAAAACTGCGATTTCCTGAAATCAGCAAACATTATTTCACCCAATCTTGATGATACTTGCAGATAATGATGAGTACACCAATCCCACTTGGCTCACCAAATTTCGTTCTTCTAGGTGAAACCGTTCCTTTACAGGAACAGTTTTCATGTTTAGGTTTCACTCTGTTTTCTCCTATATGGATATATGTATTTGGAACTCTAAATCAAACTCGGTTTGTGCTAGCTCTTTGAAACTTGGCACAATAATGTAGTTCCAAGTTCTATCTCCATGGTTTGTGTCCTATGGAAGTAGCCCCAAGCAGAGACTGACCAGAATCACTTTAATTGAAATGGGTTGCCAAGCTTCCGAAAAACTACGAGTTTCCTGAAATCTCAGCAAACTTTTTTTCAACCAATCTTGATGATACTGGAAGATAATGATCAGTACACCAAACCCACTTGGCTCACCAAATTTCGTTCTTCTAGGTTAAACCGTTCCTTGTAGTAACCGTTTTCATGTTTAGGTTTCACTCTGTTTTCTCCTATATGGATACATGTAGTTGGAACTCTAAATCAAACACTGTGTGCTAGCTCTTTGAAACTTGGCACAATAATGAAGTTCCAAGTTCTATCGCTATGGTTTGTGTCCTAAGGAAGTAGCCCCAAGCAGAGACTGACGAGAATCACTTTCATTGAAAGGGGTTGCCAAACATCCAAAAACTACGATTTCCTGAAATCTGAGCAAATGTTTTTTCACCCAATCTTGATGATACTTGCAGGTAATGATCAGCACACCAATCCCACTTGGATCACCAAATTACGTTCTTCTAGGTTAAACCGTTCGTTTGCAGTAACCGTTTTCATGTTTAGGTTTCACTCTGTTTTCTCCTCTATGGATACATGTAGTTGGAACTCTAAATCAAACACGGTTTGTGCTAGCTCTTTTAAACTTGGCACAATAATGTAGTTTTAAGTTCTATCGCTATGCTTTGTGTCCTAAGGAAGTAGCCCCAAGCAGAGACTGACGAGAATCACTTTCATTGAAAGGGGTTGCCAAGCTTCCAAAAAACTGCGATTTCCTGAAATCTCAGCAAACATTTTTTCACCCAATCTTGATGATACTTGCAGATAATGATGAGTACACCAATCCCACTTGGCTCACCAAATTTCGTTCTTCTAGGTTAAAACCGTTCCTTTGCAGTAACTGTTTTCATGTTTAGGTTTCACTTTGTTTTCTCCTATATGAATACAATATAGTTGGAACTCTAAAATCAAACACGGTTTTTTCTAGCTCTTTGAAACTTGGCACAGTAATGGAGTTCCAAGTTCTATCTCTATGTTTTGTGTCCTATGGAATTAGCCCCAAGCAGAGACTGACCAGAATCACATTAATTGAAAGGGGTTGCCAAGCTTCCGAAAAACTACGAGTTTCCTGAAATCTCAGCAAACATTTTTTCACCCAATCTTGATGATACTTGCAGGTAATGATCAGCACACCAATCCCACTTGGATCACCAAATTTCGTTCTTCTAGGTTAAACCGTTCCTTTGCAGTAACTGTTTTCATGTTTAGGTTTCACTCTGTTTTCTCCTAAATGGATACATGTAGTTGGAACTCTAAATCAAACACGGTTTGTGCTAGCTCTTTGAAACTTGGCACAATAATGTAGTTCTAAGTTCTATCGCTATGGTTTGTGTCCTAAAGAAGTAGCCCCAAGCAGAGACTGACGAGAATCACTTTCATTGAAAGGGGTTGCCAACCTTCCAAAAAACTGCGATTTCCTGAAATCTCAGCAAACATTTTTTCACCCAATCTTGATGATACTTGCAGATAATGATGAGTACACCAATCCAACTTGGTTCACCAAATTTCGTTGTTCTAGTTTAAACCGATCCTTTGCAGTAATCGTTTTCATGTTTAGGTTTCACTCTCTTTTCTCCTATATGGATACATGTAGTTGGAACTCTAAATCAAACACGGTTTGTGCTAGCTCTTTGAAACTTGGCACAATAATGTAGTTCCAATTTCAATCTCTATGGTTTGTGTCCTATGGAAGTAGCCCCAATCAGAGACTGACCAGAATCTCTTTAATTGAAAGGGGTTGCCAAGCTTCCGAAAAACTACGAGTTTCCTGAAATCTCAGCAAACTTTTTTTCACCCAATCTTGATGATACTGCCAGGTAATGATCAGTACACCAAACCCACTTGGCTCACAAAATTTCGTTCTTCTAGGTTAAACCGTTCCTTTGCAGTAACCGTTTTCATGTTTAGGTTTCACTCTGTTTTCTCCTATATGGATACATGTAGTTAGAACTCTAAATCAAACACGGTTTGTGCTAGCTCTTTGAAACTTGGCACAGTAATGGAGTTCCAAGTTCTATCTCTATGGTTTGTGTCCTATGGAAGTAGCCCCAAGCAGAGACTGACCAGAATCACATTAATTGAAAGGGGTTGCCAAGCTTCCGAAAAACTACGAGTTTCCTGAAATCTCATCAAATATTTTTTCACCCAATCTTAATGATACTTGCAGGTAATGATCAGCACACCTATCCCACTTGGCTCACCAAATTTCGTTCTTCTAGGTTAAACCGTTCCTTTGCAGTAACTGTTTTCATGTTTAGGTTTCACTCTGTTTTCTCCTATATGGATACATGTAGTTGGAACTCTAAATCAAACACGGTTTGTGCTAGCTCTTTGAAACTTGGCACAATAATGTAGTTCCTAGTTCTATCGCTATGGTTTGTGTCCTATTGAAGTAGCCCCAAGCAGAGACTGACGAGAATCACTTTCATTGAAAGTGGTTACCAAGCTTCCAAAAAACTACGAGTTTCCGGAAATCTCAGCAAACTATATTTCACCCAATCTTGATGATACTTGCAGGTAATGATCCATACACCAATCCCAATTGGCTCACCAAATTTCGTTCTTCTAGTTTAAACCGTTCGTTTGCAGTAACCGTTTTCATGTTTAGGTTTCACTCTGTTTTCTCCTATATGGATACATGTAGGTGGAACTCTAAATCAAACACGGTTTGTGCTATCTCTTTGAAACTTGGCACAATAATGTAGTTCCTAGTTCTATCTCCATGGTTTGTGTCCTATGTAAGTAGCCCCAAGCAGAGACTGACCAGCATCACTTTAATTGAAAGGAGTTGCCAAGCTTCCGAAAAATTACGATTTCCTGAAATCTCAGCAAACATTTTTTCACCCATTCTTGATGATACTTGTAGGTAATGATGAGTACACCAATCCCACTTGGCTCACCAAATTTCGTTTTCTGGGTTAAACTGTTCCTTTGCAGTAACCTTTTTCATGTTTAGGTTTCACTCTATATTCTCCTATATGGATACATGTAGTTGGAACTCTAAATCAAACACGGTTTGTGCTAGCTCTTTGAAACTTGGCACAATATTGTAGTTCCAAGTTCTATCGCTATGGTTTGTGTCCTATGTAAGTAGCCCCAAGCAGAGACTGACGAGAATCACTTTCATTCAAAGGGGTTGCCAAGCTTCCGAAAAACTACGAGTTTCCTGAAATCTCAGCAAACTATATTGCACCCAATCTTGATGATACTTGCAGGTAATGATCAGTACACCAAACCCACTTGGCTCACCAAATTACGTTCTTCTAGGTTAAACCGTTCGTTTGCAGAAACCGTTTTCATGTTTAGGTTTCACTCTGTTTTCTCCTATATGGATACATGTAGTTGGAACTCTAAATCAAACACGGTTTGTGCTAGCTCTTTGAAACTTGGCACAATAATGTACTTCTATGTTCTATCGCTATGGTTTGTGTCCTAAGGAAGTAGCCCCAAGCAGAGACTGACGAGAATCACTTTCATTGAAAGGGGTTGCCAAGCTTCAAAAAAACAACGATTTCCTGAAATCTGAGCAAACTATATTTCACCCAATCTTGATGATACTTGCAGGTAATGATGAGTACACCAGTCCCACTTGGCTCAACAAACTTCGTTCTTCTAGGTTAAACCGTTCCTTTGCAGTAACAGTTTTCATGTTTAGGTTTCACTCTGTTTTCTCCTATATGTATATATGTATTTGGAACTCTAAATCAAACACGGTTTGTGCTAGCTCTTTTAAACTTGGCACAATAATGTAGTTCCAAGTTCTATCGCTATGGTTTGTGTCCTATTGAAGTAGGCCCAAGCAGAGACTGACGAGAATCACTTTCATTGAAAGGGGTTACCAAGCTTCCAAAAAACTACGAGTTTCCGGAAATCTCAGCAAACTATATTTCACCCAATCTTGATGATACTTAGAGGTAATGATCAGCACACCAATCCCACTAGGCTCACCAAATTTCGTTCTTCTAGGTTAAACCGTTCCTTTGCAGTAACCGTTTTCATGTTTAGGTTTCACCCTGTTTTCTCCTATATGGATACATGTAGTTGGAACTCTAAATCAAACACGGTTTGTGCTAGCTCTTTGAAACTTGGCACAATAATGTAGTTCGAAGTTCTATCGCTATGGTTTGTGTCCTATGGAAGTAGCCCCAAGCAGAGACTGACGAGAATCACTTTCATTGAAAGGGGTTGCCAAGCTTCCAAAAAACTACGTTTTCCTGAAATCTGAGCAAATATTTTTTCACCCAATCTTGATGATACTTGCAGGTAATGATCAGCACACCAATCCCACTTGGCTCACCAAATTTCGTTCTTCTAGGTTAAACCGTTCCTTTGCAGTAACTGTTTTCATGTTTAGGTTTCACTCTGTTTTCTCCTATATGGATACATGTAGTTGGAACTCTAAATCAAACACGGTTTGTGCTAGCTCTTTGAAACTTGGCACAAAATTGTAGTTCCAAGTTCTATCGCTATGGTTTGTGTCATATTGAAGTAGCCCCAAGCAGAGAATGACGAGAATCACTTTCATTGAAAGGGGTTGCCATGCTTCCGAAAAACTACGAGTTTCCGGAAATCTGAGCAAATATTTTTTCACCCAATCTTGATGATACTTGCAGGTAATGATCAGTACACCAAACCCACTTGGCTCACCAAATTACGTTCTTCTAGGTTAAACCGTTCGTTTGCAGTAACCGTTTTCATGTTTAGGTTTCACTCTGTATTCTCCTACATGGATCCATGTATTTGGAACTCTAAATCAAACACGGTTTGTGCTAGCTCTTTGAAACTTGGCACAATAATGTAGTTCTAAGTTCTATCGCTATGGTTTGTGTCCTAAGGAAGTAGCCCCAAGCAGAGACTGACGAGAATCACTTTCATTGAAACGGGTTGCCAAGCTTAAAAAAAACAATAATTTCCTGAAATCTGAGTAAATATTTTTTCACCCAATCTTGATGATACTTGTAGGTAATGATCAGCAAACCAATCCCACTTGGCTCACCAAATTTCGTTCTTCTAGGTTAAACCGTTCCTTTGCAGTAACCGTTTTCATGTTTAGGTTTCACTCTGTTTTCTCCTATATGGATACATGTAGTTGGAATTCTAAATCAAACACGGTTTGTGCTAGCTCTTTGAAACTTGGCACAATAATGTAGTTCCAAGTTCTATCGCTATGGTTTGTGTCCTATTGAAGTATCCCCAAGCAGAGACTGACGAGAATCACATTCTTTGAAAAAGGTTGCCAAGCTTCCAAAAAATTACGATTTCCTGAAATCTCAGCAAACATTTTTTCACCCAATCTTGATGATACTTGCAGGTAATGATGAGTACACCAATCCCACTTGGCTCACCAAATTTAGTTCTTCCAGTTTAAACCGTTCCTTTGCAGTAACCTTTTTCATGTTTAGGTTTCACTCTGTATTCTCCTATATGGATACATGTAGTTGGAACTCTAAATCAAACACGGTTTGTGCTAGCTCTTTGAAACTTGGCACAATAATGTAGTTCCAAGTTCTATCACTATGGTTTGTGTCATATTGAACTAGCCCCAAGCAGAGACTGACGAGAATCACTTTCATTGAAAGGGGTTGGCAAGCTTCCAAAAAAGGACGAGTTTCCTGAAATCTCAGCAAACATTTTATCACCCAATCTTGATGATACTTGCAGGTAATGATCAGCACACCAATCCCACTTGGCTCACCAAATTTCGTTTTCTGGGTTAAACCGTTCGTTTGCAGTAACCGTTTTCATGTTTAGGTTTCACTCTGTTTTCTCCTATATGGATACATGTAGTTGGAACTCTAAATCAAACACGGTTTGTGCTAGCTGTTTGAAACTTGGCACAATATTGTAGTTCCAAGTTCTATCGCTATGGTTTGTGTCCTATGGAAGTAGCCCCAAGCAGAGACTGACGAGAATCACTTTCATTGAAAGGGGTTGCCAAGCTTCCAAAAAACTACGTTTTCCTGAATTCTGAACAAATATTTTTTCACCCAATCTTGATGATACTTGCAGTAATGATCAGCACACCAATCCCACTTGGCTCACCAAATTTCGTTCTTCTAGGTTAAACCGTTCCTTTGCAGTCATCGTTTTCATGTTTAGGTTTCACTCTCTTTTCTCCTATATGGATACATGTAGTTGGAACTCTAAATCAAACACGGTTTGTGGTACCTCTTTGAAACTTGGCACAATAATGTAGTTCCAAGTTCTATCTCCATGGTTTGTGTCCTATGGAAGTAGCCCCAAGCAGAGACTGACGAGAATCACTTTTATTCAAAGGGGTTGCCAAGCTTCCGAAAAACTACGAGTTTCCTGAAATCTCAGCAAACTTTTTTTCACCCAATCTTGATGATACTGGCAGATAATGATCAGTACACCAAACCCACTTGGCTCACCAAATTTCGTTCTTCTAGGTTAAACCGTTCCTTTGCAGTAACTGTTTTCATGTTTAGGTTTCACTCTGTTTTCTCCTATATGGATACATGTAGTTGGAACTCTAAATCAAACACGGTGTGCTAGCTCTTTGAAACTTGGCACAATATTGTAGTTCCAAGTTCTATCTCTATCTTTTGTGTCCTATGGAAGTAGCCCCAAGCAGAGACTGACGAGAATCACTTTCATTGAAATGGGTTGCCAAGCTTCCAAAAAACTAGGTTTTCCTGAAATCTGAGCAAATATTTTTTCACCCAATCTTGATGATACTTGCAGTAATGATCAGCACACCAATCCCACTTGGCTCACCAAATTTCGTTCTTCTAGGTTAAACCGTTCGTTTGCAGTAACCGTTTTCATGTTTAGGTTTCACTCTGTTTTCTCTAATATGGATACATGTAGTTGGAACTCTAAATCAAACACGGTTTGTGCTAGCTCTTTTAAACATGGCACAATAATATAGTTTTAAGTTCTATCGCTATGCTTTGTGTCCTAAGGAAGTAGCCCCAAGCAGAGACTGAAGAGAATCACTTTCATTGAAAGGGGTTGCCAAGCTTCCAAAAAACTACGATTTCCTGAAATCTCAGCAAACATTTTTTCACCCAATCTTGATGATACTTGCAGATAATGATGAGTACACCAATCCCACTTGGCTCACCAAATTTCGTTGTTCTAGTTTAAACCGTTCCTTTGCAGTAACCGTTTTCATGTTTAGGTTTCACTCTGTTTTCTCTTATATGGATACATGTAGTTGGAACTCTAAATCAAACACGGTTTGTGCTAGCTCTTTTAAACTTGGCACAATAATGTAGTTTTAAGTTCTATCGCTATGCTTTGTGTCCTAAGGAAGTAGCCCCAAGCAGAGACTGACGAGAATCACTTTCATTGAAAGGGGTTGCCAAGCTTCCAAAAAACTGCGATTTCCTGAAATCTCAGCAAACATTTCTTCACACAATCTTAATGATACTTGCAGATAATGATGAGTACACCAATCCCACTTGGCTCACCAAACTTCGTTGTTCTAGTTTAAACCGTTCCTTTGAAGTAACCGTTTTCATGTTTAGGTTTCACTCTGTTTTCTCCTATGTGGATACATGTAGTTGGAACTCTAAATCAAACACGGTTTGTGCTATCTCTTTGAAACTTGGCACAATAATGTAGTTCCAAGTTCTATCTCCATGGTTTGTGTCCTATTGAATTAGCTCCAAGCAGAGACTGACCAGAATCACTTTAATTGAAATGGATTGCCAAGCTTCCGAAAAACTACGAGTTTCCTGAAATCTCAGCAAACTTTTTTTTACCCAATCTTGATGATACTGGAAGATAATGATCAGTACACCAAACCCCCTTGGCTCACCAAATTTCGTTCTTCTATGTTAAACCGTTCCTTTGCAGTAACCGTTTTCATGTTTAGGTTTCACTCTGTTTTCTCCTATATGGATACATGTAGTTGGAACTCTAAATCAAACACGGTTTGTGCTAGCTCGTTAAAACACTGCACAATAATGTAGTTCCAAGTTCTATCGCTATGGTTTGTGTCCTGTGGAATTCGCCCCAAGCAGAGACTGACGAGAATCACTTTCATTGAAAGGGGTTGCCAAACTTCCAAAAAACTTCGATTTCCTGAAATCTGAGCAAATATTTTTTCACCCAATCTTGATGATACTTGCAGGTAATGATCAGCACACCAATCCCACTTGGATCACCAAAGTACGTTCTTCTAGGTTAAACCGTTCGTTTGCAGTAACCGTTTTCATGTTTAGGTTTCACTCTGTTTTCTCCTATATGGATACATGTAGTTGGAACTCTAAATCAAACACGGTTTGTGCTATCTCTTTGAAACTTGGCACAATAATGTAGTTCCTAGTTCTATCTCCATGGTTTGTGTCCTATGTAAGTAGCCCCAAGCAGAGACTGACCAGCATCACTTTAATTGAAAGGAGTTGCCAAGCTTCCGAAAAATTACGATTTCCTGAAATCTCAGCAAACATTTTTTCACCCATTCTTGATGATACTTGTAGGTAATGATGAGTACACCAATCCCACTTGGCTCACCAAATTTCGTTTTCTGGGTTAAACTGTTCCTTTGCAGTAACCTTTTTCATGTTTAGGTTTCACTCTATATTCTCCTATATGGATACATGTAGTTGGAACTCTAAATCAAACACGGTTTGTGCTAGCTCTTTGAAACTTGGCACAATATTGTAGTTCCAAGTTCTATCGCTACGGTTTGTGTCCTATGTAAGTAGCCCCAAGCAGAGACTGACGAGAATCACTTTCATTCAAAGGGGTTGCCAAGCTTCCGAAAAACTACGAGTTTCCTGAAATCTCAGCAAACTATATTGCACCCAATCTTGATGATACTTGCAGGTAATGATGAGTACACCAAACCCACTTGGCTCACCAAATTACGTTCTTCTAGGTTAAACCGTTCGTTTGCAGAAACCGTTTTCATGTTTAGGTTTCACTCTGTTTTCTCCTATATGGATACATGTAGTTGGAACTCTAAATCAAACACGGTTTGTGCTAGCTCTTTGAAACTTGCCACAATAATGTACTTCTATGTTCTATCGCTATGGTTTGTGTCCTAAGGAAGTAGCCCCAAGCAGAGACTGACGAGAATCACTTTCATTGAAAGGGGTTGCCAAGCTTCAAAAAAACATCGATTTCCTGAAATCTGAGCAAACTATATTTCACCCAATCTTGATGATACTTGCAGGTAATGATGAGTACACCAGTCCCACTTGGCTCACCAAACTTCGTTCTTCTAGGTTAAACCGTTCCTTTGCAGTAACAGTTTTCATGTTTAGGTTTCACTCTGTTTTCTCCTATATGTATATATGTATTTGGAACTCTAAATCAAACACGGTTTGTGCTAGCTCTTTTAAACTTGGCACAATAATGTAGTTCCAAGTTCTATCGCTATGGTTTGTGTCCTATTGAAGTAGCCCCAAGCAGAGACTGACGAGAATCACTTTCATTGAAAGGGGTTACCAAGCTTCCAAAAAACTACGAGTTTCCGGAAATCTCAGCAAACTATATTTCACCCAATCTTGATGATACTTGCAGGTAATGATCAGCACACCAATCCCACTAGGCTCACCAAATTTCGTTCTTCTAGGTTAAACCGTTCCTTTGCAGTAACCGTTTTCATGTTTAGGTTTCACCCTGTTTTCTCCTCTATGGATACATGTAGTTGGAACTCTAAATCAAACACGGTTTGTGCTAGCTCTTTGAAACTTGGCACAATAATGTAGTTCGAAGTTCTATCGCTATGGTTTGTGTCCTATGGAAGTAGCCCCAAGCAGAGACTGACGAGAATCACTTTCATTGAAAGGGGTTGCCAAGCTTCCAAAAAACTACGTTTTCCTGAAATCTGAGCAAATATTTTTTCACCCAATCTTGATGATACTTGCAGGTAATGATCAGCACACCAATCCCACTTGGCTCACCAAATTTCGTTCTTCTAGGTTAAACCGTTCCTTTGCAGTAACTGTTTTCATGTTTAGGTTTCACTCTGTTTTCTCCTATATGGATACATGTAGTTGGAACTCTAAATCAAACACGGTTTGTGCTAGCTCTTTGAAACTTGGCACAAAATTGTAGTTCCAAGTTCTATCGCTATGGTTTGTGTCATATTGAAGTAGCCCCAAGCAGAGAATGACGAGAATCACTTTCATTGAAAGGGGTTGCCATGCTTCCGAAAAACTACGAGTTTCCGGAAATCTGAGCAAATATTTTTTCACCCAATCTTGATGATACTTGCAGGTAATGATCAGTACACCAAACCCACTTGGCTCACCAAATTACGTTCTTCTAGGTTAAACCGTTAGTTTGCAGTAACCGTTTTCATGTTTAGGTTTCACTCTGTATTCTCCTACATGGATCCATGTATTTGGAACTCTAAATCAAACACGGTTTGTGCTAGCTCTTTGAAACTTGGCACAATAATGTAGTTCTAAGTTCTATCGCTATGGTTTGTGTCCTAAGGAAGTAGCCCCAAGCAGAGACTGACGAGAATCACTTTCATTGAAACGGGTTGCCAAGCTTAAAAAAAAACAATAATTTCCTGAAATCTGAGTAAATATTTTTTCACCCAATCTTGATGATACTTGTAGGTAATGATCAGCAAACCAATCCCACTTGGCTCACCAAATTTCGTTCTTCTAGGTTAAACCGTTCCTTTGCAGTAACCGTTTTCATGTTTAGGTTTCACTCTGTTTTCTCCTATATGGATACATGTAGTTGGAATTCTAAAGCAAACACGGTTTGTGCTAGCTCTTTGAAACTTGGCACAATAATGTAGTTCCAAGTTCTATCGCTATGGTTTGTGTCCTATTGAAGTATCCCCAAGCAGAGACTGACGAGAATCACATTCTTTGAAAAAGGTTGCCAAGCTTCCAAAAAATTACGATTTCCTGAAATCTCAGCAAACATTTTTTCACCCAATCTTGATGATACTTGCAGGTAATGATGAGTACACCAATCCCACTTGGCTCACCAAATTTAGTTCTTCCAGTTTAAACCGTTCCTTTGCAGTAACCTTTTTCATGTTTAGGTTTCACTCTGTATTCTCCTATATGGATACATGTAGTTGGAACTCTAAATCAAACACGGTTTGTGCTAGCTCTTTGAAACTTGGCACAATAATGTAGTTCCAAGTTCTATCGCTATGGTTTGTGTCATATTGAACTAGCCCCAAGCAGAGACTGACGAGAATCACTTTCATTGAAAGGGGTTGGCAAGCTTCCAAAAAAGGACGAGTTTCCTGAAATCTCAGCAAACATTTTTTCACCCAATCTTGATGATACTTGCAGGTAATGATCAGCACACCAATCCCACTTGGCTCACCAAATTTCGTTCTTCTAGGTTAAACCGTTCCTTTGCAGTCATCGTTTTCATGTTTAGGTTTCACTCTCTTTTCTCCTATATGGATACATGTAGTTGGAACTCTAAATCAAACACGGTTTGTGGTACCTCTTTGAAACTTGGCACAATAATGTAGTTCCAAGTTCTATCTCCATGGTTTGTGTCCTATGGAAGTAGCCCCAAGCAGAGACTGACGAGAATCACTTTTATTCAAAGGGGTTGCCAAGCTTCCGAAAAACTACGAGTTTCCTGAAATCTCAGCAAACTTTTTTTCACCCAATCTTGATGATACTGGCAGATAATGATCAGTACACCAAACCCACTTGGCTCACCAAATTTCGTTCTTCTAGGTTAAACCGTTCCTATGCAGAAACTGTTTTCATGTTTAGGTTTCACTCTGTTTTCTCCTATATGGATACATGTAGTTGGAACTCTAAATCAAACACGGTGTCTAGCTCTTTGAAACTTGGCACAATATTGTAGTTCCAAGTTCTATCTCTATGGTTTGTGTCCTATGGAAGTAGCCCCAAGCAGAGACTGACGAGAATCACTTTCATTGAAATGGGTTGCCAAGTTTCCAAAAAAATAGGTTTTCCTGAAATCTGAGCAAATATTTTTTCACCCAATCTTGATGATACTTGCAGTAATGATCAGCACACCAATCCCACTTGGCTCACCAAATTTCGTTCTTCTAGGTTAAACCGTTCGTTTGCAGTAACCGTTTTTCATGTTTAGGTTTCACTCTGTTTTCTCTAATATGGATACATGTAGTTGGAACTCTAAATCAAACACGGTTTGTGCTAGCTCTTTTAAACATGGCACAATAATGTAGTTTTAAGTTCTATCGCTATGCTTTGTGTCCTAAGGAAGTAGCCCCAAGCAGAGACTGAAGAGAATCACTTTCATTGAAAGGGGTTGCCAAGCTTCCAAAAAACTACGATTTCCTGAAATCTCAGCAAACATTTTTTCACCCAATCTTGATGATACTTGCAGATAATGATGAGTACACCAATCCCACTTGGCTCACCAAATTTCGTTGTTCTAGTTTAAACCGTTCCTTTGCAGTAACCGTTTTCATGTTTAGGTTTCACTCTGTTTTCTCTTATATGGATACATGTAGTTGGAACTCTAAATCAAACACGGTTTGTGCTAGCTCTTTTAAACTTGGCACAATAATGTAGTTTTAAGTTCTATCGCTATGCTTTGTGTCCTAAGGAAGTAGCCCCAAGCAGAGACTGACGAGAATCACTTTCATTGAAAGGGGTTGCCAAGCTTCCAAAAAACTGCGATTTCCTGAAATCTCAGCAAACATTTCTTCACACAATCTTGATGATACTTGCAGATAATGATGAGTACACCAATCCCACTTGGCTCACCAAACTTCGTTGTTCTAGTTTAAACCGTTCCTTTGAAGTAACCGTTTTCATGTTTAGGTTTCACTCTGTTTTCTCCTATGTGGATACATGTAGTTGGAACTCTAAATCAAACACGGTTTGTGCTAGCTCTTTGAAACTTGGCACAATAATGTAGTTCCAAGTTCTATCTCCATGGTTTGTGTCCTATTGAAGTAGCTCCAAGCAGAGACTGACCAGAATCACTTTAATTGAAATGGATTGCCAAGCTTCCGAAAAACTACGAGTTTCCTGAAATCTCAGCAAACTTTTTTTTACCCAATCTTGATGATACTGGAAGATAATGATCAGTACACCAAACCCCCTTGGCTCACCAAATTTCGTTCTTCTATGTTAAACCGTTCCTTTGCAGTAACCGTTTTCATGTTTAGGTTTCACTCTGTTTTCTCCTATATGGATACATGTAGTTGGAACTCTAAATCAAACACGGTTTGTGCTAGCTCGTTAAAACACTGCACAATAATGTAGTTCCAAGTTCTATCGCTATGGTTTGTGTCCTGTGGAATTCGCCCCAAGCAGAGACTGACGAGAATCACTTTCATTGAAAGGGGTTGCCAAGGTTCCAAAAAACTACGTTTTCCTGAAATCTGTGCAAATATTTTTTCACCCAATCTTGATGATACTTGCAGGTAATGATCAGCACACCAATCCCACTTGGATCACCAAAGTACGTTCTTCTAGGTTAAACCGTTCGTTTGCAGTAACCGTTTTCATGTTTAGGTTTCACTCTGTCTTCTCCTATATGGATACATGTAGTTGGAACTCTAAATGAAACACGGTTTGTGCTAGCTCTTTGAAACTTTGCACAATAATGTAGTTCCAAGTTCTATCCCTATGGTTTGTGTCCTATTGAAGTAGCCCCAAGCAGAGACTGACGACAATCACTTTCATTGAAAGGGGTTGCCAAGCTTCCAAAAAACTACGAGTTTCCGGAAATCTGAGCAAACATTTTTTCACCCAATCTTGATGATACTTGCAGGTAATGATCAGCACACCAATCCCACTTTGCTCACCAAATTTCGTTCTTCTAGGTTAAACCGTTCCTTTGCAGTAACTGTTTTCATGTTTAGGTTTCACTCTGTTTTCCTCTATATGAATACATGTAGTTGGAACTCGAAATCAAACACGGTTTGTGCTAGCTCTTTGAAACTTGGCACAGTAATGGAGTTCCAAGTTCTATCTCTATGGTTTGTGTCCTATGGAAGTAGCCCCAAGCAGAGACTGACCAGAATCACATCAATTGAAAGGGGTTGCCATGCTTCCGAACAACTACGAGTTTCCTGAAATCTCAGCAAACATTTTTTCACCCAATCTTGATGATACTTGCAGGTAATGATCAGCCCACCAATCCCACTTGGCTCACCAAATTTCGTTCTTCTAGGTTAAACCGTTCCTTTGCAGTAACTGTTTTCATGTTTAGGTTACACTCTGTTTTCTCCTATATGGATACATGTAGTGGGAACTCTAAATCAAACACGGTTTGTGCTAGCTCTTTGAAACTTATCAAAATAATGTAGTTCTAAGTTCTATCGCTATGGTTTGTGTCCTAAGGAAGTAGCCCCAAGCAGAGACTGACGAGAATCACTTTCATTGAAAGGGGTTGCCAAGCTTCCAAAAAACTGCTATTTCCTGAAATCTCAGCAAACATTTTTTCACCCAATCTTGATGATACTTGCAGATAATGATGAGTACACCAATCCCACTTGGTTCACCAAATTTCGTTGTTCTAGTTTAAACCGTTCCTTTGCAGTAACCGTTTTCATGTTTAGGTTTCACTCTGTTTTCTCCTATATGGATATATGTAGTTGGAACTCTAAATCAAACACGGTTTGTGCTAGCTCTTTGAAACTTGGCACAATAATGTAGTTCCAAGTTCAATCTCTATGGTTTGTGTCCTATGGAAGTAGCCCCAAGCAGAGACTGACCAGAATCTCTTTAATTGAAAGGGGTTGCCAAGCTTCCGAAAAACTACGAGATTCCTTGAATGTGAGCAAAAATTTTTTCACCCAATCTTGATGATACTGCCAGGTAATGATCAGTACACCAAACCCACTTGGCTCACCAAATTTCGTTCTTCTAGGTTAAACCGTTCCTTTGCAGTAACCGTTTTCATGTTTAGGTTTCACTCTGTTTTCTCCTATATGGATACATGTAGTTGGAACTCTAAATCAAACACGGTTTGTGCTAGCTCTTTGAAACTTGGCAAAATGATGTAGTTCCAAGTTCTATCGCTATGGTTTCTGTCCTATTGAAGTAGCCACAAGCAGAGACTGACGAGAATCACTTTCATTGAAAGGGGTTGCCAAGCTTCCGAAAAACTACGAGTTTCCTGAAATCTCATCAAATATTTTTTCACCCAATCTTGATGATACTTGCAGGTAATGATCAGCACACCTATCCCACTTGGCTCACCAAATTTCGTTCTTCTAGGTTAAACCGTTCCTTTGCAGTAACTGTTTTCATGTTTAGGTTTCACTCTGTTTTCTCCTATATGGATACATGTAGTTGGAACTCTAAATCAAACACGGTTTGTGCTAGCTCTTTGAAACTTGGCACAATAATGTACTTCCTAGTTCTATCGCTATGGTTTGGGTCCTATGTAATTAGCCCCAAGCAGAGACTGACCAGAATCACTTACATTGAAAGGGGTTGCCAAGCTTCCGAAAAATTACGATTTCCTGAAATCTCATCAAACATTTTTTCACCCAATCTTGATGATACTTGTAGGTAATGATGAGTACACCAATCCCACTTGGCTCACCAAATTTCGTTTTCTGGGTTAATCTGTTCCTTTGCAGTAACCTTTTTCATGTTTAGGTTTCACTCTGTATTCTCCTATATGGATACATGTAGTTGGAACTCTAAATCAAATACGGTTTGTGCTAGCTCTTTGAAACTTGGCACAATAATGTAGTTCCAAGTTCTATCTCCATGGTTTGTGTCCTATGTAAGTCTTCCCAAGCAGAGACTGACCAGAATCACTTTAATTGAAAGGGGTTGCCAAGCTTCCGAAAACTACGAGTTTCCTAAAATCTCAGCAAACTTTTTTTCACCCAATCTTCATGATACTTGCAGATAATGATCAGTACACCAAACTCACTTGGCTCACCAAATTACGTTCTTCTAGGTTAAACCGTTCCTTTGCAGTAACCGTTTTCATGTTTAGGTTTCACTCTGTTTTCTCCTATATGGATACATGTAGTTGGAACTCTAAATCAAACACGGTTTGTGCTAGCTCTTTGAAACTTGACACAATAATGTAGTTCGAAGTTCTATCGCTATGGTTTGTGTCCTATGGAAGTAGCCCCAAGCAGAGACTGACGAGAATCACTTTCATTGAAAGGGGTTGCCAAGCTTCCAAAAAACTACGTTTTCTGAAATCTGAGCAAATATTTTTTCACCCAATCTTGATGATACTTGCAGGTAATGATCAGCACACCAATCCCACTTGGCTCGCCAAATTTCGTTCTTCTAGGTTAAACCGTTCCTTTGCAGTAACTGTTTTCATGTTTAGGTTTCACTCTGTTTTCTCCTATATGGATACATGTAGTTGGAACTCTAAATCAAACACGGTTTGTGCTAGCTCTTTGAAACTTGGCACAATATTGTAGTTCCAAGTTCTATCGCTATGGTTTGTGTCATATTGAAGTAGCCCCAAGCAGAGAATGACGAGAATCACTTTCATTGAAAGGGGTTGCCAAGCTTCCGAAAAACTACGAGTTTCCGGAAATCTGAGCTAACATTTTTTCACCCAATCTTGATGATACTTGCAGGTAATGATCAGTACAGCAAACCCACTTGGCTCACCAAATTACGTTCCTCTAGGTTAAACCGTTCGTTTTCAGTAACCGTTTTCATGTTTAGGTTTCACTCTGTTTTCTCCTATATGGATACATGTAGTTGGAACTCTAAATCAAACACGGTTTGTGGTACCTCTTTGAAACTTGGCACAATAATGTAGTTCCAAGTTCTGTCTCCATGGTTTGTGTCCTATGGAAGTAGCCACAAGCAGAGACTGACGAGAATCACTTTTATTCAAAGAGGTTGCAAGCTTCCGAAAAACTACGAGTTTCCTGAAATCTCAGCAAACTTTTTTTCACCCAATCTTGATGATACTGGCAGATAATGATCAGTACACCAAACCCACTTGGCTCACCAAATTACGTTCTTCTAGGTTAAACCGTTCCTTTGCAGTAACCGTTTTCATGTTTAGGTTTCACTCTGTTTTCTCCTATATGGATACATGTAGTTGGAACTCTAAATCAAACACGGTTTGTGCTAGCTCTTTGAAACTTGGCACAATAATGTAGTTCGAAGTTCTATCGCTATGGTTTGTGTCCTATGGAAGTAGCCCCAAGCAGAGACTGACGAGAATCACTTTCATTGAAAGGGGCTGCCAAGGTTCCAAAAAACTACGTTTTCCTGAAATCTGAGCAAATATTTTTTCACCCAATCTTGATGATACTTGCAGGTAATGATCAGCACACCAATCCCACTTGGCTCACCAAATTTCGTTCTTCTAGGTTAAACCGTTCCTTTGCAGTAACCGTTTTCATGTTTAGGTTTCACTCTCTTTTCTCCTATATGGATACATGTAGTTGGAACTCTAAATCAAACACGGTTTGTGCTAGCTCTTTGAAACTTGGCACAATAATGTAGTTCCAAGTTCTATCGCTATGGTTTGTGTCCTAAGGAAGTAGCCCCAAGCAGAGACTGACGAGAATCACATTCATTGAAAGGGGTTGCCAAACTTCCAAAAAACTACGATTTCCTGAAATCTGAGCAAATATTTTTTCACCCAATCTTGATGATACTTGCAGGTAATGATCAGCACACCAATCCCACTTGGCTCACCATATTTCGTTCTTCTATGTTAAACCGTTGCTTTGCAGTAACCGTTTTCATGTTTAGGTTTCACTCTGTTTTCTCTTATATGGATACATGTAGTTGGAACTCTAAATCAAACACGGTTTGTGCTAGCTCTTTTAAACTTGGCACAATAATGTAGTTTTAAGTTCTATCGCTATGCTTTGTGTCCTAAGGAAGTAGCCCCAAGCAGAGACTGAAGAGAATCACTTTCATTGAAAGGGGTTGCCAAGCTTCCAAAAAACTGCGATTTCCTGAAATCTCAGCAAACATTTCTTCACACAATCTTGATGATACTTGCAGATAATGATGAGTACACCAATCCCACTTGGCTCACCAAACTTCGTTGTTCTAGTTTAAACCGTTCCTTTGAAGTAACCGTTTTCATGTTTAGGTTTCACTCTGTTTTCTCCTATGTGGATACATGTAGTTGGAACTCTAAATCAAACACGGTTTGTGCTAGCTCTTTGAAACTTGGCAGAATAATGTAGTTCCAAGTTCTATCTCCATGGTTTGTGTCCTATTGAAGTAGCTCCAAGCAGAGACTGACCAGAATCACTTTAATTGAAATGGATTGCCAAGCTTCCGAAAAACTACAGGTTTCCTGAAATCTCAGCAAACTTTTTTTTACCCAATCTTGATGATACTGGAAGATAATGATCAGTACAAAAAACCCCCTTGGCTCACCAAATTTCGTTCTTCTAGGTTAAACCGTTCCTTTGCAGTAACCGTTTTCATGTTTAGGTTTCACTCTGTTTTCTCCTATATGGATACATGTAGTTGGAACTCTAAATCAAACACGGTTTGTGCTAGCTCGTTAAAACACTGCACAATAATGTAGTTCCAAGTTCTATCGCTATGGTTTGTGTCCTGTGGAATTCACCCCAAGCAGAGACTGACGAGAATCACTTTCATTGAAAGGGGTTGCCAAACTTCCAAAAAACTTCGATTTCCTGAAATCTGAGCAAATATTTTTTCACCCAATCTTGATGATAATTGCAGGTAATGATCAGCACACCAATCCCACTTGGATCACCAAAGTACGTTCTTCTAGGTTAAACCGTTCGTTTGCAGTAACCGTTTTCATGTTTAGGTTTCACTCTGTCTTCTCCTATATGGATACATGTAGTTGGAACTCTAAATGAAACACGGTTTGTGCTAGCTCTTTGAAACTTTGCACAATAATGTAGTTCCAAGTTCTATCACTATGGTTTGTGTCCTATTGAAGTAGCCCCAAGCAGAGACTGACGACAATCACTTTCATTGAAAGGGGTTGCCAAGCTTCCAAAAAACTACGAGTTTCCGGAAATCTGAGCAAACATTTTTTCACCCAATCTTGATGATACTTGCAGGTAATGATCAGCACACCAATCCCACTTTGCTCACCAAATTTCGTTCTTCTAGGTTAAACCGTTCCTTTGCAGTAACTGTTTTCATGTTTAGGTTTCACTCTGTTTTCTCCTATATGAATACATGTAGTTGGAACTCTAAATCAAACACGGTTTGTGCTAGCTCTTTGAAACTTGGCACAGTAATGGAGTTCCAAGTTCTATCTCTATGGTTTGTGTCCTATGGAAGTAGCCCCAAGCAGAGACT
>NW_027553896.1:0-27224 GCF_045843805.1 Urocitellus parryii
TACTATTGCTCTGTAGTATAGTTTGAAGTCTGTATAGCTATACCGCCTGATTCACACTCCTGCTTAGTATTGTTTTTGCTATTCTGGGTCTTTTATTATTCCATATGAATTTCATGATTCTTTTATCTATTTCTACAAGATATGCTGTTGGGATTTTGATTGGCATTGCATTGAACTTATAGAGAACTTTTGGTAATATCGCCATTTTGATGATGTTAGTTCTGCCTATCCATGAGCAGGGTATGTTTTTCCATCTTCTAAGGTCTTCTTCTATGTCTTTCTTTAGGGTTCTGTAATTTTCATTGTATAAATCTTTCACCTCTTTTGTTAGGTTGATTCCCAAGTATTTTATTTTTTGGGGGGATATTGTGAATGGAGTAGTTGTCCTCATTTCCGTTTCAGAGGATTTGTCGCTCATATACAGGAACGCCTTTGATTTATGCGTGTTGATCTTATATCCTGCCACTTTGCTGAATTCATTTATTAGCTCTAATAGCTTCTTTGTAGACCCTTTTGGGTCTGCTAGGTATAGAATCATATCATCTGCAAATAGTGATAATTTAAGTTCTTCTTTTCCTATTTTTATGCCTTTAATTTCTTTTGACTGTCTAATTGCTCTGGCCAGTGTTTCGAGGACTATGTTGAACAGAAGTGGTGAGAGAGGGCCTCCCTGTCTTGTACCAGATCTTAGAGGGAATGCCTTCAATTTTTCTCCATTCAGAATGATGCTGGCCTGTGGCTTATCATATATTGCTTTTACAATGTTGAGGTATGATCCTGTTATCCCTAATTTTTCTAGCGTTTTGAACATAAAGGGATGCTGAACTTTGTCAAATGCTTTTTCTGCATCTATTGAGATGATCATATGGTTCTTATTTTTAAGTCTATTGATGTGGTGAATAACATTTATTGATTTCCGTATATTAAACCAGCCTTGCATCCCAGGGATGAATCCTACTTGATCATGATGTATAATTTTTTTGATATGTATTTGAATCCGATTCGCCAGAATCTTATTGAGGATTTTTGCGTCAAGGTTCATTAGAGATATTGGTCTGTAGTTTTCCTTCTTTGATGTGTCTTTGTCTGGTTTCGGAATCAGGGTGATGTTGGCCTCGTAGAATGAATTTGGAAGTTCTCCCTCTTTTTCTATTTCCTGAAATAGCTTGAAAAGTATTGGTGTTAGTTCCTCTTTAAAGGTTTTGTAAAACTCTGCTGTATACCCATCCGGTCCTGGGCTTTTCTTAGTTGGTAGTCTTTTGATGGTTTCTTCTATTTCCTCTATTGTTATTGGTCTGTTTAGGTTGTCTATATCCTCCTGGCTCAATCTGGGCAGATCATAGGACTCAAGGAATTTATCTATGCCTTCACTATCTTCTATTTTATTGGAGTATAAGGATTCAAAGTAATTTCTGATTATCTTCTGTATTTCTGAAGTGTCTGTTGTGATATTGTCTTTTTCATCCCGTATGCTAGTAATTTGGGTTCTCTCTCTTCTTCTCTTCGTTAGCATGGCTAAGGGTCTGTCAATTTTATTTATTTTTTCAAAGAACCAGCTTTTAGTTTTGTCAATTTTTTCAATTGTTTCTTTTGTTTCAATTTCATTAATTTCAGCTCTGATTTTAATTATTTCTTGCCTTCTACTTCTTTTGCTGTTGTTTTGCTCTTCTTTTTCTAGGATTTTGAGATGAAGTATGAGATCATTTATTTGTTGGTTTTTTCTTTTTTTGAGGAATGAACTCCAAGCAATGAATTTTCCTCTTAGAACTGCTTTCAATGTGTCCCATAGATTCCGATATGTTGTGTCTGTGTTTTCATTTAACTCTAGGAATTTTTTAATTTCCTCCTTGATGTCTTCTAAAACCCATTGATCACTCAGCAACCTATTGTTCATTCTCCAGGTGATGCTTGCTTTTTCCTTTCTTCTTTTATCATTGATTTTCAGTTTCATTCCATTATGATCAGATAAGATGCATGGTATTATCTCTACCCCTTTGTATTGTCTAAGAGTTGCCCTGTGACATAGTATATGGTCTATTTTTGAGAAGGTTCCATGTGCTGCTGAGAAAAAAGTGTAGCTACTTGATGTTGGGTGGTATAGTCTGTATATGTCAATTAAGTCTAGGTTGTTAATTGTGTTATTGAGTTCTATAGTTTCCTTATTTAACTTTTGTTTGGAAGATCTGTCCAGTGGTGAGAGAGGTGTGTTGAAGTCTCCCATGATTATTGTATGTTGGTCTATTAGACTCTTGAACTTGAGAAGAGTTTGCTTGATGAATACAGCTGCACCATTATTTGGGGCATATATATTTATGATTGTTATGTCTTGTTGGTGTATGGTTCCCTTGAGCAGTATGAAGTGTCCTTCTATATCCCTTTTGATTAGCTTTGGCTTGAAATCTATTTTATTAGATATGAGTATGGACACTCCTGCTTGTTTCCGCGGTCCATATGAGTGATATGATTTTTCCCAACCTTTCACCTTCAGTCTATGTATATCTTTTCCTATCAAATGCGTCTCCTGTAGACAGCATATTGTTGGGTCTTGTTTTTTGATCCATTCTACTAGCCTATGTCTCTTAATTGGTGAGTTTAAGCCATTAACATTTAGGGTTATTATTGAGATATGGTTTGTTCTTCTATCCATATTTGTTTATTGATGTTACTAAACCTGATTTGTTATCCTCTTTGACTACTTTCCCCCCTTTACTGTCCTACCTCCCATTGTTGGTTTTCAATGTTGTTTTCCATTTCCTCTTCCTGTAATGTTTTGCCAAGGATTTTTTGAAGAGATGGTTTTCTAGCTGCGAATTCTTTTAACTTTTGTTTATTGTGGAAGGTTTTAATTTCATCTTCTAACCTGAAGCTTAATTTCGCTGGATACACGATTCTTGGTTGGAGCCCATTGTCTTTCAGTGTTTGAAATATGTTATTCCAGGATCTTCTAGCTTTCAGAGTCTGTGTTGAGAGATCAGCTGTTATCCTGATTGGTTTACCCCTAAATGTAATCTGCTTTCTTTCTCTTGCAGCTTTTAAAATTCTCTCCTTATTCTGTATGTTGGACATCTTCATTATAATGTGTCTAGGTGTGGATCTCTTATGATTTTGCACATTCGGCGTCCTGTAGGCTTCTAGGATTTGGGATTCTGTCTCAATCTTCAATTCTGGGAAGTTTTCTCGTATTATTTCACTGAATAGACTGTTTATTCCTTTGGAATGGAGCTCTGTGCCTTCCTGTATCCCAATGACTCTTAAATTTGGTCTTTTGATATTGTCCCATAATTCTTGGATGTTCTGCTCATGGTTTCTTAGCAGACTTGCTGAGCTGTCTATGTTCTTTCCCAGTTGAAATACTTTGTCTTCATTGTCTGATGTTCTCTCTTCTAAGTGATCTACTCTGCTGGTAGTATTCTCAATTGAGTTTTTAAGTTGGTTTATTGTTTCCTGCATTTCTAGAATTTCAATTTGTTTGTTTTTTATTACCTCTATCTCCCTGTGAAATTGATCTTTTACTTCCTGGATTTGTTTGTCAATGTGATCTTTCATTGTCTGATTTTGCTGTCTCATGTCTTCCTTGAGACTCCAGATCATCTGAAGCATATATATCCTGAACTCTTTATCTGATATTCCATCTGTTGCAGCTATTACCTCTTCTAAAGTTGAGTTGACCTGCATTGCTTGTGGACCTTTCTTTCCTTGTCTTTTCATACTGCTCGCGTTTCTTTCTGCTTGGTGCAACTGTTGTGTTTTGAAATTTACCCCCTATTTATTTATGTTGCTCTTGTATACTTGAAAAGTCTCCCTTGCAGGTGCGGGCAGCGGCTGTGCCCCTACTCCAATTGGGGTGACGTGTCTACCACGCTGGCGGCTCTCTGGGCCTGTTCCGGGAGTGGAAGGCGGCTCTGCTCTGTCCCTATTCCAATTGGGGTATTGTGACTACAATGCTGGCAGATCGCTGGGCCTGTTCCGGGCGTGGGCGGTGGGCTTGGCTGGCGGGATTCCACCTAATGGCAGTCCCTAACCTCCCTGCTTGCTAATTAATGGCTTCTCTGAGGCGCCACGCCTTCTGTAGCTGCAGGGCAGGCCGCGCGAATCAGTTGGCCTGGATCTCCGGGGTCCTGCTGCTGGCTGTTTTGATGTTGCAAGCTGTTGGAGAGTGGTGGTGTATTCTTCAGCTTTCCCGGATGGTGTCCACTGACTGCCTGGATGGAGTGTCCGCTGTTTTGATGTTGCACTCTGAAGGAGAGTGGCGGTGTATCCTTCAGCTTTCCCGGATGCTGGCCGCTGACTGCCTCGGTGGAGTGTCCGCTGTGGGGAATGGGACTGTACGGCTTCCTTCCCCTTCTGAGAACCCGTGCTCGGCCCAAGGGTCCGTGTGGGCTTGGCTGGTGGGATTCCACCTAATGGCCTTCCCTACCCTCCCTGCTTGCCAATTAATGGCTTCACTGAGGCGCCACGCCTTCTGTAGCCGCAGGGCAGGCCACGCGAATCAGTTGGCCTGGCTCTCCAGGCCCTGCTGCAGGCTGCTGGGATCCCTGGCACTCTATCACTTTGATTTTTTCTGCTTGCCCCTCCCCCAGCGCTGGCTAGCCAGGTTTCCTTTTGGCTGCTACTGGGAGGAGGGGTTGGAGGTCAGGTGTCTCTGGATTCCCCCTGGCCTGTATGGAGGCTCAGCTTGATACTCCCTCTCCCGGCAAGCCTAGGAGAGATTTTATGCGAATTCCCGCTGTCTGTGGGGTGAGCTGAATGACACCGACCTGTTTTGATGTCGCACTCTGAAGGAGAGTGGCGGTGTATCCTTCAGCTTTCCCGGATGCTGGCCACTGACTGTCTCGACGGGGTGTCCGCTGTGGGGGATGGGACTGTACCGCTTCCTTCCCCTTCTGAGAACCTGTGCTCGGCCCAAGGGTCCGTGTGGGCTTGGCTGGTGGGATTCCACCTAATGGCCTTCCCTAACCTCCCTGCTTGCCAATTAATGGCTTCACTGAGGCGCCACGCCTTCTGTAGCCACAGGGCAGGCCACGCGAATCAGTTGGCCTGGCTCTCCGGGCCCTGCTGCAGGCTGCTGGGATCCCTGGCACTCTATCACTTTGATTTTTTCTGCTTGCCCCTCCCCCAGCGCTGGCTAGCCAGGTTTCCTTTTGGCTGCTACTGGGAGGAGGGGTTGGAGGTCAGGTGTCTCTGGATTCCCCCTAGACTGTATGGAGGTTCAGCTTGATACTCCCTCTCCCGGCAAGCCTAGGAGAGATTTTATGCGAATTCCCGCTGTCTGTGGGGTGAGCTGAATGACACCGACCTGTTTTGATGTCGCACTCTGAAGGAGAGTGGCGGTGTATCCTTCAGCTTTCCCGGATGCTGGCCGCTGACTGCCTCGGCGGGGTGTCCGCTGTGGGGGATGGGACTGTACCGCTTCCTTCCCCTTCTGAGAACCCGAGCTCGGCCCAAGGGTCCGTGTGGGCTTGGCTGGTGGGATTCCACCTAATGGCCTTCCCTAACCTCCCTGCTTGCCAATTAATGGCTTCACTGAGGCGCCACGCCTTCTGTAGCCGCAGGGCAGGCCACGCGAATCAGTTGGCCTGGCTCTCCGGGCCCTGCTGCAGGCTGCTGGGATCCCTGGCACTCTATCACTTTGATTTTTTCTGCTTGCCCCTCCCCCAGCGCTGGCTAGCCAGGTTTCCTTTTGGCTGCTACTGGGAGGAGGGGTTGGAGGTCAGGTGTCTCTGGTTTCCCCCTGGCCTGTATGGAGGCTCAGCTTGATACTCCCTCTCCCGGCAAGCCTAGGAGAGATTTTATGCGAATTCCCGCTGTCTGTGGGGTGAGCTGAATGACACCGACCTGTTTTGATGTCGCACTCTGAAGGAGAGTGGCGGTGTATCCTTCAGCTTTCCCGGATGCTGGCCGCTGACTGCCTCGGCGGGGTGTCCGCTGTGGGGGATGGGACTGTACCGCTTCCTTCCCCTTCTGAGAACCCGTGCTCGGCCCAAGGGTCCGTGTGGGCTTGGCTGGTGGGATTCCACCTAATGGCCTTCCCTAACCTCCCTGCTTGCCAATTAATGGCTTCACTGAGGCGCCACGCCTTCTGTAGCCGCAGGGCAGGCCACGCGAATCAGTTGGCCTGGCTCTCCGGGCCCTGCTGCAGGCTGCTGGGATCCCTGGCACTCTATCACTTTGATTTTTTCTGCTTGCCCCTCCCCCAGCGCTGGCTAGCCAGGTTTCCTTTTGGCTGCTACTGGGAGGAGGGGTTGGAGGTCAGGTGTCTCTGGATTCCCCCTGGCCTGTATGGAGTCTCAGCTTGATACTCCCTCTCCCGGCAAGCCTAGGAGAGATTTTATGCGAATTCCCGCTGTCTGTGGGGTGAGCTGAATGACACCGACCTGTTTTGATGTCGCACTCTGAAGGAGAGTGGCGGTGTATCCTTCAGCTTTCCCGGATGCTGGACGCTGACTGCCTCGGCGGGGTGTCCGCTGTGGGGGATGGGACTGTACCGCTTCCTTCCCCTTCTGAGAACCCGTGCTCGGCCCAAGGGTCCGTGTGGGCTTGGCTGGTGGGATTCCACCTAATGGCCTTCCCTAACCTCCCTGCTTGCCAATTAATGGCTTCACTGAGGCGCCACGCCTTCTGTAGCCGCAGGGCAGGCCACACGAATCAGTTGGCCTGGCTCTCCGGGCCCTGCTGCAGGCTGCTGGGATCCCTGGCACTCTATCACTTTGATTTTTTCTGCTTGCCCCTCCCCCAGCGCTGGCTAGCCAGGTTTCCTTTTGGCTGCTACTGGGAGGAGGGGTTGGAGGTCAGGTGTCTCTGGATTCCCCCTGGCCTGTATGGAGTCTCAGCTTGATACTCCCTCTCCCGGCAAGCCTAGGAGAGATTTTATGCGAATTCCCGCTGTCTGTGGGGTGAGCTGAATGACACCGACCTGTTTTGATGTCGCACTCTGAAGGAGAGTGGCGGTGTATCCTTCAGCTTTCCCGGATGCTGGCCGCTGACTGTCTCGGCGGGGTGTCCGCTGTGGGGGATGGGACTGTACCGCTTCCTTCCCCTTCTGAGAACCTGTGCTCGGCCCAAGGGTCCGTGTGGGCTTGGCTGGTGGGATTCCACCTAATGGCCTTCCCTAACCTCCCTGCTTGCCAATTAATGGCTTCACTGAGGCGCCACGCCTTCTGTAGCCACAGGGCAGGCCACGCGAATCAGTTGGCCTGGCTCTCCGGGCCCTGCTGCAGGCTGCTGGGATCCCTGGCACTCTATCACTTTGATTTTTTCTGCTTGCCCCTCCCCAGCGCTGGCTAGCCAGGTTTCCTTTTGGCTGCTACTGGGAGGAGGGGTTGGAGGTCAGGTGTCTCTGGATTCCCCCTAGACTGTATGGAGGTTCAGCTTGATACTCCCTCTCCCGGCAAGCCTAGGAGAGATTTTATGCGAATTCCCGCTGTCTGTGGGGTGAGCTGAATGACACCGACCTGTTTTGATGTCGCACTCTGAAGGAGAGTGGCGGTGTATCCTTCAGCTTTCCCGGATGCTGGCCGCTGACTGCCTCGGCGGGGTGTCCGCTGTGGGGGATGGGACTGTACCGCTTCCTTCCCCTTCTGAGAACCCGAGCTCGGCCCAAGGGTCCGTGTGGGCTTGGCTGGTGGGATTCCACCTAATGGCCTTCCCTAACCTCCCTGCTTGCCAATTAATGGCTTCACTGAGGCGCCACGCCTTCTGTAGCCACAGGGCAGGCCACGCGAATCAGTTGGCCTGGCTCTCCGGGCCCTGCTGCAGGCTGCTGGGATCCCTGGCACTCTATCACTTTGATTTTTTCTGCTTGCCCCTCCCCCAGCGCTGGCTAGCCAGGTTTCCTTTTGGCTGCTACTGGGAGGAGGGGTTGGAGGTCAGGTGTCTCTGGTTTCCCCCTGGCCTGTATGGAGGCTCAGCTTGATACTCCCTCTCCCGGCAAGCCTAGGAGAGATTTTATGCGAATTCCCGCTGTCTGTGGGGTGAGCTGAATGACACCGACCTGTTTTGATGTCGCACTCTGAAGGAGAGTGGCGGTGTATCCTTCAGCTTTCCCGGATGCTGGCCGCTGACTGTCTCGGCGGGGTGTCCGCTGTGGGGGATGGGACTGTACCGCTTCCTTCCCCTTCTGAGAACCTGTGCTCGGCCCAAGGGTCCGTGTGGGCTTGGCTGGTGGGATTCCACCTAATGGCCTTCCCTAACCTCCCTGCTTGCCAATTAATGGCTTCACTGTTCACCCAATCTTGATGGTACTGGCAGGTAATGATCAGTACACCATTCCCACTTGGCTCACCAAATTTCTTTCTTCAAGGTTAAACCGTTCCTTTGCAGTAACCGTTTTCATGTTTAGGTTTCACTCTGTTTTCTCCTATATGGATACATGTAGTTGGAACTCTAAATCAAACACGGTTTGTGCTAGCTCTTTGAAACTTGGCACAATAATGTAATTCGATGTTCTATCGCTGTGGTTTGTGTCCTATTGAAGTAGCCCCAAGCAGAGACTGATGAGAATCACATTCATTGGAAGGGGTTGCCAAGCTTCCAAAAAACTACGAGTTTCCTGAAATCTCAGCAAACATTTTTTCACCCAATCTTGATGATACTTGCAGGTAATGATCAGTACACCAGTCCCATTTGGCTCACCAAATTTCGTTCTTCTAGGTTAAACCGTTCCTTTGCAGTAACCGTTTTCATGTTTAGGTTTCACTCTGTTTTCTCCTATATGGATACATGTAGTTGGAACTCTAAATCAAACACGGTTTGTGCTAGCTCTTTGAAACTTGGCACAATAATGTAGTTCCAAGTTCTATCGCTATGGTTTGTGTCCTATGGAAGTAGCCCCAAACAGAGACTGACGAGAATCACATTCATTGAAAGGGGTTGCCAAGCTTCCAAAAAACTACGAATTTCCTCAAATCTCAGCAAACAGTTTTTCACCCAATCTTGATGGTACTGGCAGACAATGATCAGTACACCAATCCCACTTGGCTCACCAAATTTCGTTCTTCTAGGTTAAACCGTTCCTTTGCAGTAACCGTTTTCATGTTTAGGTTTCACTCTGTTTTCTCCTATATGGATACATGTAGTTGGAACTCTAAATCAAACACGGTTTGTGCTAGCTCTTTGAAACATGGCACAATAATGTAGTTCCAAGTTTTATCGCTATGGTTTGTGTCCTATGGAAACAGCCCCAAGCAGAGACTGACGAGAATCACATTCATTGAAAGGGGTTGCCAAGCTTCCAAAAAACTGCGAATTTCCTGAAATCTCAGCAAACATATTTTCACCCAATCTTGATGGTACTGGCAGGTAATGATCAGTACACCAATCCCACTTGGCTCACCAAATTTCGTTCTTCTAGGTTAAATCGTTCCTTTGCCGTAACCGTTTTCATGTTTAGGTTTCACTCTGTTTTCTCCTATATGGATACATGTAGTTGGAACTCTAAATCAAACACGGTTTGTGCTAGCTCTTTGAAACTTGGCACAATAATGTAGTTCCATGTTCTATCGCTGTGGTTTGTGTCCTAGTGAAGAAGCCCCAAGCAGAGACTGACGAGAATCACATTCATTGGAAGGGGTTGCCAAGCTTCCAAAAAACTACGAGTTTCCTGAAATCTAAGCAAACATTTTTTCACCCAATCTTGATGATACTTGCAGGTAATGATCAGTACACCAGTCCCACTCGGCTCACCAAATTTCGTTCATCTAGGTTAAACCGTTCCTTTGCAGTAACCATTTTCATGTTTAGGTTTCACTCTGTTTTCTCCTATATGGATACATGTTGTTGGAACTCTAAATCAAATATGGTTTGTGCTAGCTCTTTGAAACTTGGCACAATAATGTAGTTCCAAGTTCTATCGCTATGGTTTGTGTCCTATGGAAGTAGCCCCAAGCATATACTGACGAGAATCACATTCATTGAAAGGGGTTGCCAAGCTTCCAAAAAACTACGAATTTCCTGAAATCTCAGCTAACATTTTTTCACCCAATCTTGATGGTACTGGCAGGTAATGATCAGTACACCAATCCCACTTGGCTCACCAAATTTCGTTCTTCTAGGTTAAACCGTTCCTTTGCAGTAACTGTTTTCATGTTTAGGTTTCACTCTGTTTTCTCCTATATGGATACATGTAGTTGGAACTCTAAATCAAACACGGTTTGTGCTAGCTCTTTGAAACTTGGCACAATAATGTAGTTCCAAGTTCTATCGCTATGGTTTGTGTCCTATGGAAGTAGCCCCAAGCAGAGACTGACGAGAATCACATTCATTGGAAGGGGTTGCCAAGCTTCCAAAAAACTATGAGTTTCCTGAAATCTCAGCAAACATTTTTTCACCCAATCTTGATGATACTGGCAGGTAAGGATAAGTACACCAGTCCCACTAGGCTCACCAAATTTCGTTCTTCTAGGTTAAACCGTTCCTTTGCAGTAACCGTTTTCATGTTTAGGTTTCACTCTGTTTTCTCCTATATGGATACATGTAGTTGGAACTCTAAATCAAACACAGTTTGTGCTAGCTCTTTGAAACTTGGCACAATAATGTAGTTCCAAGTTCTATCGCTACGGTTTGTGTCCTATTGAAGTAGCAACAAGCAGAGACAGACGAGAATCACATTCATTGGAAGGGGTTGCCAAGCTTCCAAAAAACTATGAGTTTCCTGAAATCTCAGCAAACATTTTTTCACCCAATCTTGAAGATACTTGCAGGTCATGATCAGTACACCAGTCCCACTTGGCTCACCAAATTTCGTTCTTCTAGGTTAAACCGTTCCTTTGCAGTAACCGTTTTCATGTTTAGGTTTCACTCTGTTTTCTCCTCTATGGATACATGTTGTTGGAACTCTAAATCAAACACGGTTTGTGCTAGCTCTTTGAAACTTGGCACAATAATGTAGTTGCAAGTTCTATCGCTATGGTTTGTGTCCTATGTACGTAGCCCCAAGCAGAGACTGACGAGAATCACATTCATTGGAAGGGGTTGCCAAGCTTCCAAAATCTACGAGTTTCCTGAAATCTCAGCAAACATTTTTTCACCCAAACTTGAAGATACTTGCAGGTAATGATCAGTACACAAGTCCCACTTGGCTCACCAAATTTCGTTCTTCTAGGTTAAACCGTTCCTTTGCAGTAACCGTTTTCATGTTTAGGTTTCACTCTGTTTTCTCCTATATGGATACATGTAGTTGGAACTCTAAATCAAACACAGTTTGTGCTAGCTCTTTGAAACTTGGCACAATAATGTAGTTCCAAGTTCTATCACTACGGTTTGTGTCCTATTGAAGTAGCAACAAGCAGAGACAGACGAGAATCACATTCATTGGAAGGGGTTGCCAAGCTTCCAAAAAACTACGAGTTTCCTGAAATCTCAGCAAACATTTTTTTAACCCAATCTTGATGATACTTGCAGGTAATGATCAGTACACCAGTCCCACTTGGCTCACCAAATTTCGTTCTTCTAGTTTAAACCTTTCCTTTCAAGTAACCGTTTTCATGTTTAGGTTTCACTCTGTTTTCTCCTATATGGATACATGTATTTGGAACTCTAAATCAAACACGGTTTGTGCTAGCTCTTTGAAACTTGGCACAATAATGTAGTTCCAAGTTTTATCGCTGTGGTTTGTGTCCTATGGAAGCAGCCCCAAGCACAGACTGTCGAGAATCACATTCATTGAAAGGGGTTGCCAAGCTTCCAAAAAACTGCGAATTTCCTGAAATCTCAGCAAACATATTTTCACCCAATCTTGATGGTACTGGCAGGTAATGATCAGTACACCAGTCCCACTTGGCTCACCAAATTTCGTTCTTCTAGGTTAAACCGTTCCTTTGCAGTAACCGTTTTCATGTTTAGGTTTAACTCTGTTTTCTCCTATATGGATACATGTAGTTGGAACTCTAAATCAAACACGGTTTGTGCTAGCTCTTTGAAACTTGGCACAATAATGTAGTTCCAAGTTCTATCGCTATGGTTTGTGTCCTATTGAAGTAGCCCCAAGCAGAGACTGACGAGAATCACATTCATTGGAAGGGGTTGCCAAGCTTCCAAAAAACTACGAGTTTCCTGAAATCTCAGCAAACATTTTTCACCCAATCTTGAAGATACTTGCAGGTCATGATCAGTACACCAGTCCCACTTGGCTCACCAAATTTCGTTCTTCTAGGTTAAACCGTTCCTTTGCAGTAACCGTTTTCATGTTTAGGTTTCACTCTGTTTTCTCCTATATGGATACATGTTGTTGGAACTCTAAATCAAACACGGTTTGTGCTAGCTCTTTGAAAGTTGGGACAATAATGTAGTTCCAAGTTCTATCGCTATGGTTTGTGTCCTATGTAAGTAGCCCAAAGCAGAGACTGACGAGAATCACATTCATTGGAAGGGGTTGCCAAGCTTCCAAAAAACTACGAGTTTCCTGAAATCTCAGCAAACATTTTTTTCACCCAATCTTGATGATAGTTGCAGGTAATGATCAGTACACCAATCCCACTTGGCTCACCAAATTTCGTTCTTCTAGGTTAAACCGTTCCTTTGCAGTAACCGTTTCATGTTTAGGTTTCACTCTGTTTTCTCCTATATGGATACATGTAGTTGGAACTCTAAATCAAACACGGTTTGTGCTAGCTCTTTGAAAATTGGCACAATAATGTAGTTCCAAGTTCTATCACTATGGTTTGTGTTCTATTGAAGTAGCCCCAAGCAGAGACTGAGGAGAATCACATTCATTGAAAGGGGTTGCCAAGCTTCCAAAATACTACGAATTTTCTGAAATCTCAGCAAATATTTTTTCACCCAATCTTGATGGTACTGGCAGGTAATGATCAGTACACCAATCCCACTTGGCTCATCAAATTTCATTCTTCTAGGTTAAACCGTTCCTTTGCAGTAACCGTTTTCATGTTTAGTTTTCACTCTGTTTTCTCCTGTATGGATACATGTAGTTGGAACTCTAAATCAAACACGGTTTGTGTTAGCTCTTTGAAACTTGGAACAATAATGTTGTTCCAAGTTTTATCGCTATGGTTTGTGTCCTATGGAAGCAGCCCCAAGCAGAGACTGACGTGAATCACATTCATTGAAAGGGGTTTCCTAGCTTCCAAAAAACTGCGAATTTTCTGAAATCTCAGCAAACATATTTTCACCCAATCTTGATGGTACTGCATGTAATGATCAGCACACCAATCCCACTTGGCTCACCAAATTTCGTTCTTCTAGGTTAAACCGTTCCTTTGCAGTAACCGTTTTCATGTTTAGGTTTCACTCTGTTTTCTCCTATATGGATACATGTATTTGGAACTCTAAATCAAACACGGTTTGTGCTAGCTCTTTGAAACTTGGCACAATAATGTAGTTCCAAGTTCTATCACTACGGTTTGTGTCCTATTGAAGTAGCCCCAAGCATAGACTGACGAGAATCAAATTCATTGAAAGGGTTGCCAAGGTTCCAAAATACTACGAATTTCCTGAAATCTCAGCAAACATTTTTTCACCCAAATTTGATGATACTGGCAGGTAATGATCAGTACACCAATCCCACTTGGCTCACCAAATTTCATTCTTCTAGGTTAAACCGTTCCTTTGCAGTAACCGTTTTCATGTTTAGGTTTCACTCTGTTTTCTCTCCGTATGGATACATGTAGGTGGAACTCTAAATCAAACACGGTTTGTGTTAGCTCTTTGAAACTTGGCACAATAATGTAGTTCCAAGTTTTATTGCTATGGTTCGTGTCCTATGGAAGCAGCCCCAAGCACAGACTGTAGAGAATCACATTCATTGAAAGGGGTTTCCAAGCTTCCAAAAAACTGCGAATTTCCTGAAATCTCAGCAAACATATTTTCACCCAATCTTGATGGTACTGGCATGTAATGATCAGTACACCAATCCCACTTGGCTCACCAAATTTCGTTCTTCTAGGTTAAACCTTTCCTTTGCAGTAACCGTTTTCATGTTTAGGTTTCACTCTGTTTTCTCCTATATGGATACATGTATTTGGAACTCTAAATCAAACACGGTTTGTGCTAGCTCTTTGAAACTTGGCACAATAATGTAGTTCAAAGTTCTATCGCTATGGTTTGTGTCCTATTGAAGTAGCCCCAAGCAGAGACTGACGAGAATCACATTCATTGGAAGGGGTTGCCAAGCTTCCAAAATCTACGAGTTTCCTGAAATCTCAGCTAACATTTTTTCACCCAAACTTGAAGATACTTGCAGGTAATGATCAGTACACAAGTCCCACTTGGCTCACCAAATTTCGTTCTTCTAGGTTAAACCGTTCCTTTGCAGTAACCGTTTCATGTTTAGGTTTCACTCTGTTTTCTCCTATATGGATACATGTAGTTGGAACTCTAAATCAAACACGGTTTGTGCTAGCTCTTTGAAACTTGGCACAATAATGTAGTTCCAAGTTCTATCGCTATGGTTTGTGTCCTATTGAAGAAGCAACAAGCAGAGACAGACGAGAATCACATTCATTGGAAGGGGTTGCCAAGCTTCCAAAAAACTACGAGTTTCCTGAAATCTCAGCAAACATTTTTTTTTAACTCAATCTTGATGATACTTGCAGGTAATGATCAGTACACCAGTCCCACTTGGCTCACCAAATTTCGTTCTTCTAGTTTAAACCTTTCCTTTCAAATAACCGTTTTCATGTTTAGGTTTCACTCTGTTTTCTCCTATATGGATACATGTATTTGGAACTCTAAATCAAACACGGTTTGTGCTAGCTCTTTGAAACTTGGCACAATAATGTAGTTCCAAGTTTTATCGCTATGGTTTGTGTCCTATAGAAGCAGCCCAAAGCAGAGACAGACGAGAATCACATTCATTGAAAGGGGTTGCCAAGCTTCCAAAAAACTGCGAATTTCCTGAAATCTCAGCAACATATTTTCACCCAATCTTGATGGTACTGGCAGGTAATGATCAGTACACCAGTCCCACTTGGCTCACCAAATTTCGTTCTTCTACGATAAACCGTTCCTTTGCAGTAACCGTTTTCATGTTTAGGTTTCACTCTGTTTTCTCCTATATGGATACATGTAGTTGGAACTCTAAATCAAACACGTTTTTGCTAGCTCTTTGAAACTTGGCACAATAATGTAGTTCCAAGTTCTATCGCTATGGTTTGTGTCCTATTGAAGTAGCCCCAATCAGAGACTGACGAGAATCACATTCATTGGAAGGGGTTGCCAAGCTTCCAAAAAACTACGAGTTTCCTGAAATCTCAGCAAACATTTTTTCACCCAATCTTGAAGATACTTGCAGGTAATGATCAGTACACCAGTCCCACTTGGCTCACCAAATTTCGTTCTTCTATGTTAAAACGTTCCTTTGCAGTAACCGTTTTCATGTTTAGGTTTCACTCTGTTTTCTCCTATAAAGATACATGTTGTTGGAACTCTAAATCAAACACGCTTTGTGCTAGCTCTTTGAAACTTGGCACAATAATGTAGTTCCAAGTTCTATCGCTATGGTTTGTGTCCTATGTAAGTAGCCCCAAGCAGAGACTGACGAGAATCACATTCATTGGAAGGGGTTGCCAAGCTTCCAAAAAACTACGAGTTTCCTGAAATCTCAGCAAACATTTTGTTCACCCAATCTTGATGATAGTTGCAGGTAATGATCAGTACACCAATCCCACTTGGCTCACCAAATTTCGTTCTTCTAGGTTAAACCGTTCCTTTGCAGTAACCGTTTTCATGTTTAGGTTTCACTCTGTTTTCTCCTATATGGATACATGTAGTTGGAACTCTAAATCAAACACGGTTTATGCTAGCTCTTTGAAACTTGGCACAATAATGTAGTTCCAAGTTCTATCACTATGGTTTGTGTTCTATTGAAGTAGCCCCAAGCAGAGACTGAGGAGAATCACATTCATTGAAAGGGGTTGCCAAGCTTCCAAAATACTACGAATTTTCTGAAATCTCAGCAAACATTTTTTCACCCAATCTTGATGGTAATGGCAGGTAATGATCAGTACACCAATCCCACTTGGCTCACCAAATTTCATTCTTCTAGGTTAAACCGTTCCTTTGCAGTAACCGTTTTCATGTTTAGGTTTCACTCTGTTTTCTCCTATATGGATACATGTAGTTGGAACTCTAAATCAAACACGGTTTGTGCTAGCTCTTTGAAACTTGGCACAATAATGTAGTTCCAAGTTTTATCGCTATGGTTTGTGTCCTATGGAAACAGCCCCAAGCAGAGACTGACGAGAACCACATTCATTGAAAGGGGTTGCCAAGCTTCCAAAAAACTACGAGTTTCCTGAAATCTCAGCAAACATTTTTTCACCCAATTTTGATGATACTTGCAGGTAATGATCAGCACACCAGTCCCTCTTGGCTCACCAAATTTCGTTCTTCTAGTTTAAACCTTTCCTTTCAAGTAACTGTTTTCATGTTTAGGTTTCACTCTGTTTTCTCCTATATGGATACATGTAGTTGGAACTCTAAATCAAACACGGTTTGTGCTAGCTCTTTGAAACTTGGCACAATAATGTAGTTCCAAGTTTTTATCGCTATGGTTTGTGTCCTATTAAAGTAGCCCCAAGCAGAGACTGACGAGATCACATTCATTGGAAGGGTTTGCCAAGCTTCCAAAAAACTGCGAATTTCCTGAAATCTCAGCAAACATATTTTCACCCAATCTTGATGGTACTGGCAGGTAATGATCAGTACACCAGTCCCACTTGGCTCACCAAATTTCGTTCTTCTAGGTTAAACCGTTCCTTTGCAGTAACCGTTTTCATGTTTAGGTTTAACTCTGTTTTCTCCTATATGGATACATGTAGTTGGAACTCTAAATCAAACACGGTTGGTGCTAGCTCTTTGAAACTTGGCACAATAATGTAGTTCCAAGTTCTATCGCTATGGTTTGTGTCCTATTGAAGTAGCCCCAAGCAGAGACTGACGAGAATCACATTCATTGGAAGGGGTTGCCAAGCTTCCAAAAAACTACGAGTTTCCTGAAATCTCAGCAAACATTTTTTCACCCAATCTTGAAGATACTTGCAGGTCATGATCAGTACACCAGTCCCACTTGGAACACCAAATTTCGTTCTTCTACGTTAAACCGTTCCTTTGCAGTAACCGTTTTCATGTTTAGGTTTCACTCTGTTTTCTCCTATATGGACACATGTTGTTGGAACTCTAAATCAAACACGGTTTGTGCTAGCTCTTTGAAACTTGGCACAATAATGTAGTTCCAAGTTCTATCGCTATGGTTTGTGTCCTATGTAAGTAGCCCCAAGCAGAGACTGACGAGAATCACATTCATTGGAAGGGGTTGCCAAGCTTCCAAAAAACTACGAGTTTCCTGAAATCTCAGCAAACATTTTTTTCACCCAATCTTGATGATAGTTGCAGGTAATGATCAGTACACCAATCCCACTTGGCTCACCAAATTTCGTTCTTCTAGGTTAAACCGTTCCTTTGCAGTAACCGTTTTCATGTTTAGGTTTCACTCTGTTTTCTCCTATATGGATACATGTAGGTGTAACTCTAAATCAAACACGGTTTGTGTTAGCTCTTTGAAACTTGGCACAATAATGTTGTTCCAAGTTTTATCGCTATGGTTTGTGTCCTATGGAAGCAGCCCCAAGCAGAGACTGACGAGAATCACATTCATTGAAAGGGGTTTCCTAGCTTCCAAAAAACTGCGAATTTTCTGAAATCTCAGCAAACATATTTTCACCCAATCTTGATGGTACTGGCATGTAATGATCAGCACACCATTCCCACTTGGCTCACCAAATTTCGTTCTTCTAGGTTAAACCGTTCCTTTGCAGTAACCGTTTTCATGTTTAGGTTTCACTCTGTTTTCTCCTATATGGATACATGTAGTTGGAACTCTAAATCAAACACGGTTTGTGCTAGCTCTTTGAAACTTGGCACAATAATGTAGTTCCAAGTTCTATCGCTATGGTTTGTGTCCTATTGAAGTAGCCCCAAGCAGAGACTGACGAGAATCACATTCATTGGAAGGGGTTGCCAAGCTTCCAAAAAACTACGAGTTTCCTGAAATCTCAGCAAACATTTTTTTTACCCAATCTTGATGATACTGGCAGGTAATGATCAGTACACCAATCCCACTTGGCTCACCAAATTTCATTCTTCTAGGTTAAACCGTTCCTTTGCAGTAACCGTTTTCATGTTTAGGTTTCACTCTGTTTTCTCCTGTATGGATACATGTAGGTGTAACTCTAAATCAAACACGGTTTGTGTTAGCTCTTTGAAACTTGGCACAATAATGTAGTTCCAAGTTTTATTGCTATGGTTCGTGTCCTATGGAAGCAGCCCCAAGCACAGACTGTCGAGAATCACATTCATTGAAAGGGGTTTCCAAGCTTCCAAAAAACTGCGAATTTCCTGAAATCTCAGCAAACATATTTTCACCCAATCTTGATGGTACTGGCATGGAATGATCAGTACACCAATCCCACTTGGCTCACCAAATTTCGTTCTTCTAGGTTAAACCTTTCCTTTGCAGTAACCGTTTTCATGTTTAGGTTTCACTCTGTTTTCTCCTATATGGATACATGTAGTTGGAACTCCAAAATCAAACACAGTTTGTGCTAGCTCTTTGAAACTTGGCACAATAATGTAGTTCCAAGTTCTATCGCTACGGTTTGTGTCCTATTGAAGTAGCAACAAGCAGAGACAGACGAGAATCACATTCATTGGAAGGGGTTGCCAAGCTTCCAAAAACTACGAGTTTCCTGAAATCTCAGCAAACATTTTTTCACCCAATCTTGAAGATACTTGCAGGTCATGATCAGTACACCAGTCCCACTTGGCTCACCAAATTTCGTTCTTCTAGGTTAAACCGTTCCTTTGCAGTAACCGTTTTCATGTTTAGGTTTCACTCTGTTTTCTCCTCTATGGATACATGTTGTTGGAACTCTAAATCAAACACGGTTTGTGCTAGCTCTTTGAAACTTGGCACAATAATGTAGTTCCAAGTTCTATCGCTATGGTTTGTGTCCTATGTACGTAGCCCCAAGCACAGACTGTAGAGAATCACATTCATTGAAAGGGGTTTCCAAGCTTCCAAAAAACTGCGAATTTCCTGAAATCTCAGCAAACATATTTTCACCCAATCTTGATGGTACTGGCATGTAATGATCAGTACACCAATCCCACTTGGCTCACCAAATTTCGTTCTTCTAGGTTAAACCTTTCCTTTGCAGTAACCGTTTTCATGTTTAGGTTTCACTCTGTTTTCTCCTATATGGATACATGTATTTGGAACTCTAAATCAAACACGGTTTGTGCTAGCTCTTTGAAACTTGGCACAATAATGTAGTTCCAAGTTCTATCGCTATGGTTTGTGTCCTATTGAAGTAGCCCCAAGCAGAGACTGACGAGAATCACATTCATTGGAAGGGGTTGCCAAGCTTCCAAAATCTACGAGTTTCCTGAAATCTCAGCTAACATTTTTTCACCCAAACTTGAAGATACTTGCAGGTAATGATCAGTACACAAGTCCCACTTGGCTCACCAAATTTCGTTCTTCTAGGTTAAACCGTTCCTTTGCATAACCGTTTTCATGTTTAGGTTTCACTCTGTTTTCTCCTATATGGATACATGTAGTTGGAACTCTAAATCAAACACAGTTTGTGCTAGCTCTTTGAAACTTGGCACAATAATGTAGTTCCAAGTTCTATCACTACGGTTTGTGTCCTATTGAAGTAGCAACAAGCAGAGACAGACGAGAATCACATTCATTGGAAGGGGTTGCCAAGCTTCCAAAAAACTACGAGTTTCCTGAAATCTCAGCAAACATTTTTTTAACCCAATCTTGATGATACTTGCAGGTAATGATCAGTACACCAGTCCCACTTGGCTCACCAAATTTCGTTCTTCTAGTTTAAACCTTTCCTTTGCAGTAACCGTTTTCATGTTTAGGTTTCACTCTGTTTTCTCCTATATGGATACATGTATTTGGAACTCTAAATCAAACACGGTTTGTGCTACCTCTTTGAAACTTGGCACAATAATGTAGTTCCAAGTTTTATCGCTGTGGTTTGTGTCCTATGGAAGCAGCCCCAAGCACAGACTGTCGAGAATCACATTCATTGAAAGGGGTTGCCAAGCTTCCAAAAAACTGCGAATTTCCTGAAATCTCAGCAAACATATTTTCACCCAATCTTGATGGTACTGGCAGGTAATGATCAGTACACCAGTCCCACTTGGCTCACCAAATTTCGTTCTTCTAGGTTAAACCGTTCCTTTGCAGTAACCGTTTTCATGTTTAGGTTTAACTCTGTTTTCTCCTATATGGATACATGTAGTTGGAACTCTAAATCAAACACGGTTTGTGCTAGCTCTTTGAAACTTGGCACAATAATGTAGTTCCAAGTTCTATCGCTATGGTTTGTGTCCTATTGAAGTAGCCCCAAGCAGAGACTGACGAGAATCACATTCATTGGAAGGGGTTGCCAAGCTTCCAAAAAACTACGAGTTTCCTGAAATCTCAGCAAACATTTTTTCACCCAATCTTGAAGATACTTGCAGGTCATGATCAGTACACCAGTCCCACTTGGCTCACCAAATTTCGTTCTTCTAGGTTAAACCGTTCCTTTGCAGTAACCGTTTTCATGTTTAGGTTTCACTCTGTTTTCTCCTATATGGATACATGTAGTTGGAACTCTAAATCAAACACGGTTTGTGCTAGCTCTTTGAAACTTGGCACAATAATGTAGTTCCAAGTTCTATCGCTATGGTTTGTGTCCTATGGAAGTAGCCCCAAGCAGAGACTGACGAGAATCAAATTCATTGAAAGGGGTTGCCAAGGTTCCAAAATACTACGAATTTCCTGAAATCTCAGCAAACATTTTTTCACCCAAATTTGATGATACTGGCAGGTAATGATCAGTACACCAATCCCACTTGGCTCACCAAATTTCATTCTTCTAGGTTAAACCGTTCCTTTGCAGTAACCGTTTTCATGTTTAGGTTTCACTCTGTTTTCTCCTGTATGTATACATGTAGGTGGAACTCTAAATCAAACACGGTTTGTGTTAGCTCTTTGAAACTTGGCACAATAATGTAGTTCCAAGTTTTATTGCTATGGTTCGTGTCCTATGGAAGCAGCCCCAAGCACAGACTGTAGAGAATCACATTCATTGAAAGGGGTTTCCAAGCTTCCAAAAAACTGCGAATTTCCTGAAATCTCAGCAAACATATTTTCACCCAATCTTGATGGTACTGGCATGTAATGATCAGTACACCAATCCCACTTGGCTCACCAAATTTCGTTCTTCTAGGTTAAACTTTCCTTTGCAGTAACCGTTTTCATGTTTAGGTTTCACTCTGTTTTCTCCTATATGGATACATGTATTTGGAACTCTAAATCAAACACGGTTTGTGCTAGCTCTTTGAAACTTGGCACAATAATGTAGTTCAAAGTTGTATCGCTATGGTTTGTGTCCTATTGAAGTAGCCCCAAGCAGAGACTGACGAGAATCACATTCATTGGAAGGGGTTGCCAAGCTTCCAAAAAACTACGAGTTTCCTGAAATCTCAGCTAACATTTATTCACCCAAACTTGAAGATACTTGCAGGTAATGATCAGTACACAAGTCCCACTTGGCTCACCAAATTTCGTTCTTCTAGGTTAAACCGTTCCTTTGCAGTAACCGTTTTCATGTTTAGGTTTCACTCTGTTTTCTCCTATATGGATACATGTAGTTGGAACTCTAAATCAAACACAGTTTGTGCTAGCTCTTTGAAACTTGGCACAATAATGTAGTTCCAAGTTCTATCGCTACGGTTTGTGTCCTATTGAAGAAGCAACAAGCAGAGACAGACGAGAATCACATTCATTGGAAGGGGTTGCCAAGCTTCCAAAAAACTACGAGTTTCCTGAAATCTCAGCAAACATTTTTTTTTAACTCAATCTTGATGATACTTGCAGGTAATGATCAGTACACCAGTCCCACTTGGCTCACCAAATTTCGTTCTTCTAGTTTAAACCTTTCCTTTCAAATAACCGTTTTCATGTTTAGGTTTCACTCTGTTTTCTCCTATATGGATACATGTATTTGGAACTCTAAATCAAACACGGTTTGTGCTAGCTCTTTGAAACTTGGCACAATAATGTAGTTCCAAGTTTTATCGCTATGGTTTGTGTCCTATAGAAGCAGCCCAAAGCAGAGACAGACGAGAATCACATTCATTGAAAGGGGTTGCCAAGCTTCCAAAAAACTGCGAATTTCCTGAAATCTCAGCAAACATATTTTCACCCAATCTTGATGGTACTGGCAGGTAATGATCAGTACACCAGTCCCACTTGGCTCACCAAATTTCGTTCTTCTACGATAAACCGTTCCTTTGCAGTAACCGTTTTCATGTTTAGGTTTCACTCTGTTTTCTCCTATATGGATACATGTAGTTGGAACTCTAAATCAAACACGTTTTTTGCTAGCTCTTTGAAACTTGGCACAATAATGTAGTTCCAAGTTCTATCGCTATGGTTTGTGTCCTATTGAAGTAGCCCCAATCAGAGACTGACGAGAATCACATTCATTGGAAGGGGTTGCCAAGCTTCCAAAAAACTACGAGTTTCCTGAAATCTCAGCAAACATTTTTTCACCCAATCTTGAAGATACTTGCAGGTAATGATCAGTACACCAGTCCCACTTGGCTCACCAAATTTCGTTCTTCTAGGTTAAAACGTTCCTTTGCAGTAACCGTTTTCATGTTTAGGTTTCACTCTGTTTTCTCCTATAAGGATACATGTTGTTGGAACTCTAAATCAAACACGCTTTGTGCTAGCTCTTTGAAACTTGGCACAATAATGTAGTTCCAAGTTCTATCGCTATGGTTTGTGTCCTATGTAAGTAGCCCCAAGCAGAGACTGACGAGAATCACATTCATTGGAAGGGGTTGCCAAGCTTCCAAAAAACTACGAGTTTCCTGAAATCTCAGCAACATTTTTTCACCCAATCTTGATGATAGTTGCAGGTAATGATCAGTACACCAATCCCACTTGGCTCACCAAATTTCGTTCTTCTAGGTTAAACCGTTCCTTTGCAGTAACCGATTTCATGTTTAGGTTTCACTCTGTTTTCTCCTATATGGATACATGTAGTTGGAACTCTAAATCAAACACGGTTTGTGCTAGCTCTTTGAAACTTGGCACAATAATGTAGTTCCACGTTCTATCACTATGGTTTGTGTTCTATTGAAGTAGCCCCAAGCAGAGACTGAGGAGAATCACATTCATTGAAAGGGGTTGCCAAGCTTCCCAAATACTACGAATTTTCTGAAATCTCAGCAAACATTTTTTCACCCAATCTTGATGGTAATGGCAGGTAATGATCAGTACACCAATCCCACTTGGCTCACCAAATTTCATTCTTCTAGGTTAAACCGTTCCTTTGCAGTAACCGTTTTCATGTTTAGGTTTCACTCTGTTTTCTCCTATATGGATACATGTAGTTGGAACTCTAAATCAAACACGGTTTGTGCTAGCTCTTTGAAACTTGGCACAATAATGTAGTTCCAAGTTTTATCGCTATGGTTTGTGTCCTATGGAAACAGCCCCAAGCAGAGACTGACGAGAACCACATTCATTGAAAGGGGTTGCCAAGCTTCCAAAAAACTACGAGTTTCCTGAAATCTCAGCAAACATTTTTTCACCCAATTTTGATGATACTTGCAGGTAATGATCAGCACACCAGTCCCTCTTGGCTCACCAAATTTCGTTCTTCTAGTTTAAACCTTTCCTTTCAAGTAACTGTTTTCATGTTTAGGTTTCACTCTGTTTTCTCCTATATGGATACATGTAGTTGGAACTCTAAATCAAACACGGTTTGTGCTAGCTCTTTGAAACTTGGCACAATAATGTAGTTCCAAGTTTTATCGCTATGGTTTGTGTCCTATTAAAGTAGCCCCAAGCAGAGACTGACGAGAATCACATTCATTGGAAGGGTTTGCCAAGCTTCCAAAAAACTGCGAATTTCCTGAAATCTCAGCAAACATATTTTCACCCAATCTTGATGGTACTGGCAGGTAATGATCAGTACACCAGTCCCACTTGGCTCACCAAATTTCGTTCTTCTAGGTTAAACCGTTCCTTTGCAGTAACCGTTTTCATGTTTAGGTTTAACTCTGTTTTCTCCTATATGGATACATGTAGTTGGAACTCTAAATCAAACACGGTTTGTGCTAGCTCTTTGAAACTTGGCACAATAATGTAGTTCCAAGTTCTATCACTATGGTTTGTGTCCTATTGAAGTAGCCCCAAGCAGAGACTGACGAGAATCACATTCATCGGAAGGGGTTGCCAAGCTTCCAAAAAACTACGAGTTTCCTGAAATCTCAGCAAACATTTTTTCACCCAATCTTGAAGATACTTGCAGGTCATGATCAGTACACCAGTCCCACTTGGAACACCAAATTTCGTTCTTCTACGTTAAACCGTTCCTTTGCAGGAACCGTTTTCATGTTTAGGTTTCACTCTGTTTTCTCCTATATGGACACATGTTGTTGGAACTCTAAATCAAACACGGTTTGTGCTAGCTCTTTGAAACTTGGCACAATAATGTAGTTCCAAGTTCTATCGCTATGGTTTGTGTCCTATGTAAGTAGCCCCAAGCAGAGACTGAGGAGAATCACATTCATTGGAAGGGGTTGCCAAGCTTCCAAAAAACTACGAGTTTCCTGAAATCTCAGCAAACATTTTTTTCACCCAATCTTGATGATAGTTGCAGGTAATGATCAGTACACCAATCCCACTTGGTTCACCAAATTTCGTTCTTCTAGGTTAAACCGTTCCTTTGCAGTAACCGTTTTCATGTTTAGGTTTCACTCTGTTTTCTCCTATATGGATACATGTAGTTGGAACTCTAAATCAAACACGGTTTGTGCTAGCTCTTTGAAACTTGGCACAATAATGTAGTTCCAAGTTCTATCACTATGGTTTGTGTTCTATTGAAGTAGCCCCAAGCAGAGACTGAGGAGAATCACATTCATTGAAAGGGGTTGCCAAGCTTCCAAAATACTACGAATTTTCTGAAATCTCAGCAAACATTTTTTCACCCAATCTTGATTATACTGGCAGGTAATGATCAGTACACCAATCCCACTTGGCTCACCAAATTTCATTCTTCTAGGTTAAACCGTTCCTTTGCAGTAACCGTTTTCATGTTTAGGTTTCACTCTGTTTTCTCCTATATGGATACATGTAGTTGGAACTCTAAATCAAACACGGTTTGTGCTAGCTCTTTGAAACTTGGCACAATAATGTAGTTCCAAGTTTTATCGCTATGGTTTGTGTCCTATGGAAACAGCCCCAAGCAGAGACTGACGAGAACCACATTCATTGAAAGGGGTTGCCAAGCTTCCAAAAAACTACGAGTTTCCTGAAATCTCAGCAAACATTTTTCACCCAATTTTGATGATACTTGCAGGTAATGATCAGCACACCAGTCCCTCTTGGCTCACCAAATTTCGTTCTTCTAGTTTAAACCTTTCCTTTCAAGTAACTGTTTTCATGTTTAGGTTTCACTCTGTTTTCTCCTATATGGATACATGTAGTTGGAACTCTAAATCAAACACGGTTTGTGCTAGCTCTTTGAAACTTGGCACAATAATGTAGTTCCAAGTTTTATCGCTATGGTTTGAGTCCTATTGAAGTAGCCCCAAGCAGAGACTGACGAGAATCACATTCATTGGAAGGGGTTGCCAAGCTTCCAAAAAACTGCGAATTTCCTGAAATCTCAGCAAACATATTTTCACCCAATCTTGATGGTACTGGCAGGTAATGATCAGTACACCAGTCCCACTTGGCTCACCAAATTTCGTTCTTCTAGGTTAAACCGTTCCTTTGCAGTAACCGTTTTCATGTTTAGGTTTCACTCTGTTTTCTCCTATATGGATACATGTAGTTGGAACTCTAAATCAAACACGGTTTGTGCTAGCTCTTTGAAACTTGGCACAATAATGTAGTTCCAAATTCTATCGCTATGGTTTGTGTCCTATTGAAGTAGCCCCAAGCAGAGACTGACGAGAATCACATTCATTGGAAGGGGTTGCCAATCTTCCAAAAAACTACGAGTTTCCTGAAATCTCAGCAACATTTTTTCACCCAATCTTGAAGATACTTGCAGGTCATGATCAGTACACCAGTCCCACTTGGAACACCAAATTTCGTTCTTCTACGTTAAACCGTTCCTTTGCAGTAACCGTTTTCATGTTTAGGTTTCACTCTGTTTTCTCCTATATGGATACATGTAGTTGGAACTCTAAATCAAACACGGTTTGTGCTAGCTCTTTGAAACTTGGCACAATAATGTAGTTCCAAGTTCTATCACTATGGTTTGTGTTCTATTGAAGTAGCCCCAAGCAGAGACTGACGAGAATCACATTCATTGAAAGGGGTTGCCAAGCTTCCAAAATACTACGAATTTTCTGAAATCTCAGCAAACATTTTTTCACCCAATCTTGATGGTACTGGCAGGTAATGATCAGTACACCAATCCCACTTGGCTCACCAAATTTCATTCTTCTAGGTTAAACCGTTCCTTTGCAGTAACCGTTTTCATGTTTAGGTTTCACTCTGTTTTCTCCTGTATGGATACATGTAGTTGGAACTCTAAATCAAACACGGTTTGTGTTAGCTCTTTGAAACTTGGCACAATAATGTTGTTCCAAGTTTTATCGCTATGGTTTGTGTCCTATGGAAGCAGCCCCAAGCAGAGACTGACGAGAATCACATTCATTGAAAGGGGTTTCCTAGCTTCCAAAAAACTGCGAATTTTCTGAAATCTCAGCAAACATATTTTCACCCAATCTTGATGGTACTGGCATGTAATGATCAGCACACCAATCCCACTTGGCTCACCAAATTTCGTTCTTCTAGGTTAAACCGTTCCTTTGCAGTAACCGTTTTCATGTTTAGGTTTCACTCTGTTTTCTCCTATATGGATACATGTAGTTGGAACTCTAAATCAAACACGGTTTGTGCTAGCTCTTTGAAACTTGGCACAATAATGTAGTTCCAAGTTCTATCGCTATGGTTTGTGTCCTATTGAAGTAGCCCCAAGCAGAGACTGACGAGAATCACATTCATTGGAAGGGGTTGCCAAGCTTCCAAAAAACTACGAGTTTCCTGAAATCTCAGCAAACATTTTTTTTACCCAATCTTGATGATACTGGCAGGTAATGATCAGTACACCAATCCCACTTGGCTCACCAAATTTCATTCTTCTAGGTTAAACCGTTCCTTTGCAGTAACC
>NW_027553897.1:0-27206 GCF_045843805.1 Urocitellus parryii
TTTCCTATAAGAAAACCAAGAAAGATGTGGCATATCAAAAGAATATAGATGCCAACCTGAATGAGCCAATGGCTAAACCTAGAAAAATTTGAACAATAAGTAGAATAAAGTAATATTGAATTATAACCCAAGAAATAAAACAGATATTGATATAAATAAAAGGGAGCAAAGGATGATTCTTCCTTAGAGAAGAATTCCAAGTGATGTGGAAGGCATCATTAGAGTCCCAATGAAATAAATGCTATAGGCAAGATCCACTAAGGAACAGACATTGGTGAGTAAAACTTCAGGAAGAAACAGGTACTTCTGGAGCCTCCAAATATCTCACCACTGTTGATTCTGTGGTGGTTTAACATTTGTCCACAAATGCTTTAATGACATCCTAGAAGGTGGAGTTTAATTTACCTCCCTTGAGTTTGGGTAAGACATTTTTCCCATTCTCTAACAAATAGAGAATGGGAAGAATGGTTTCCTGTGAGGAAACCTCACAGATGCCTTCTCAGTGATTGGGTTTAACCTCACCAGGAACAAGCCTTGTGGCTAACTAGCATGCATCCCCACTGTATAATGAGAAGGTCCTTTACCCCAAGTTTTCCCCAAAACCTATAATTCTAGTCCACGTGTGAGAAAACGAGCCCAAATTAGGGGGACATTCTGCACAGTTCCTGACTAGTGTTCACAAATTTCAGTGCAAGGAAAGAGTAGGAAGGACTGATAGATGGTCATAAACTAGAGGAAACAAAGTCAACAGGACAGTGGCACACACATGCCATCCTGGACTGGATCTGGGACAGCCAAGGGATATTGGAGGGGACTTGTGAAATCCGGATAAGGACTGATAGCTACAAGTGGTGTTTAACTTTTTGAAATGTGCGAGGATCTAGAAGAAATTGACATTAGTGGGAGCTTAATGAAGGTTATATGAGACTGTGCTACCTTTGTAATCTTTCTATAAACCTGGAATTTTTTTTTCAAATTTAAAGAAAAATGTAGAATTAAAATAAAAAATGTGACCCTTGTGTTGTAGTTCCACTGAGATGTATTAAAGATGAGGGGTAAAATGTTTTTTGGGGACAAAATCTCACTGTGGTGCTCAGACTGGTCTCAAACTTCACGTGATCCTCTCACTTCAGCCTCCTGAATGGCAGGGATACATTCTGTACCACTGCACCCAGCTTGAAGTCTTAATGTCTTAAATTTCACAGACAAAACAAGAAGATGGCGATTATTTTTCAGCTCCTCCTTTGTTGTAGGAAGTGCCCCATTCTGAAGAGTTTTTGGATGATTCAACCATCTGGGGTATTCGCTGCAACAGAACCCTGGCACCCAGTCCTAAGAGCACAGGGGACTTCACCTCTGCTGCCCAGCTTGCATCTACCCCCTTCCACAAGCTTCCAGCAGACGCAGTGAACAATCTGGAAGATAAAGGTATGCGACATACTTTTTCAGTGTCTGTCTTCTACAAACATTAGTATTAGTCGGTTCATTAGTATTATAGTGTTCTTGACAATTCTAAGGGGGACGTTCAAAAACCATAAAGGGGCTTGGAATCCATTAATTGTTTTTTTCTTTGGCATACTAACTTCATAAAGTCCACATATTTTGAAAATTTAATAACAGATCATAGGTAGAAATGGGGGAAACTTATAGAAGCATATAAAGGCAAATATACAAAGTCTAAACCATTTGTACAGGAGTATGATTATGTTTTTCAAAAGTCAAGAGGGGAGCACTACAGATAATTATTTGAATGCTAAAAATACTAAACATGGTTTTTAACGAATAAAAAAATAGCCAATTTTGGTCCTTGATACATTTCTATAAATTTTTATTATTTCAGACATGCAGCCAAGGGTACATTACACATAAAATAATTTTGTTTTTTAGTGTTTTGCTTCAAGGGAATAATGACAAAACTCACAAATAGTCTTTTATTTCTACTGCATCCCAAATATAGCACCCTATATAAAAGAGATATATATCTCTGAATTGAACCCTGATATGTGGCATTACATTGAGCACAGATAATTATTAGTTTTTTATTACCAACCTACAGTATGCATACTGTGAGATCTGGGACTTCGGTACCATTTCAGTGACTACCAATTTACCAGCCAAACTCTGTCACTGCTGGTACTTCTTAAAAGCAATAATGAAATAACTGCCAAGGAATTTCACTTCACTAATCTCCTGAACCTGGCTGTGACCTGTCACCCATGCCAGTGACCACCTGTGTGGTCATCCTGTCTGGAGTGGACCTGCTGCTCTCTGGACTCTTTGTTCTTGAAGGATCATTATAGATCAGATGTCAAAACTGAAGTGCTCCCCTGTACGAGAGGGTTGAGTGATCTTGATTTTCCGCACCTTATCGCACTTTGCCATGGAACACTATTTTGAAATTATAATGAAAGTCATCATATAAAGGAATTCTAGAATTGTAACCATGTCAAATGGTATGCGCGTGCATATACATGCATGAAATGTTTGTGTCTCTCGTTTTTGTGTATTTCAGAAAACATGATAGCAACGCAGTGTACCCATGTCCCCTTGAGTTCTTGTGTTGAGAATGTGGTGGAGCCCTTGAGAGACAGAAAGTTCAGGTAACTTGCAGTTGTGCCCTTCTCTGCATTTCCACTTGAGCTTTCCTTTTCCAGATGTAAGAGAATACCTAATCCCATCCTGAACAACTCTTAAAGTGCTTATCAATTGGCAGCTTTTAGTCAGAAGGTCCTCTAAGCCCAGTAATGAGCCCCTCTCTTGGTATCAGGACAGTGAGAGAAGCAGCTAGGGTGACCGAGTCTGCAATTGACTTATACTCATTTGGGGATTAGAACTGGAAAGCCTTTTACCAAAAAGAGACCCTGCCATGTGAAGACTGTTGCAGAACTCGGCAAACACAGAATTGCTTTTCATACCCAGTAAAATTGAGAAAATTGATGACTTCCTTTTAAGAGAAGAGAGGGTACTTAAGCCTCCTAAGGAATAAGCAGTAAAGGCAGACTCGGCACCGTAAACCCCACCATGTCTGCGCAGGCTGTAAACCTCAGAGATCCTAACCAAAGCTGCCATCTTCTGGGTAACTATTTTACTCTAGACACAGTACTTACGCTTTTCCTGGACTCTGTCTTTCACTTAGTCCTTATAATAACTGAGTTGTGGGGACTATTCTTTCTTTTTCCATTATAGATAAGGAAATTGGGTCTCAGATAAATTATTGACTTAAAGTCATAAGGCTGCAAATTTACAGAATTGGAGTGTGAACCTGTATTTGTCTGAGTGCTGACCCCTTCTTCTCACTGCCTCTTATTAGAAACCCACAAGGCACAAGTTCAATTAAAAAGCAAAAATATATTGAATTTGCATTAATTTTATTATTGATGTTAATCACTTTCTATATGTTTAGGTTCATTTATTTTATTTCTTAAGTCATTTCTGTTCACATCTTTTATCTAATCATTTGTTTATTTGGGTCACAGTTGAATGAGGTTTTTGATAACAAGAGCCATCAGGAGTGGCTAAGCCCAGCCAGACCTTTGACTCACAAGAATGCCATAAGCCATCCTTGATGTAAGATTAACTTAGAAGTACATAGGGCAGAAATCCCAGTTGCTGGCTGGGTGCATCCTACCCAAGGAACTGTTGTCTTTGGCCCCGTGTGACAGTTCAGTTGCAAGGAAGCAAGGCTCACATGAACCAAGTGCAGGAGCCTCGCTTAAGAGCCTTATGCAACACCTCCATCAGGTCCCAGGGTGCCCATGAGAAAACCCACTGGGCACAATTTCAATTAAAAACCAAAATTTATTGAATTTGCATTATTTTATTATTGGTGAGTTAACCATTTTCTGCATGCTTATGCTAATTCATTTCTTTTTCTGAAAAATGAATAACTGAAACTATGGGTTCCTAGCAGATATTTGTAATTCTACTCTAGATACAGTTAACCAGTGAGGGTTATTTTTAACCATAACCAATGGTGACAGAGTAGGTTTTTAGGGGAAAAGAGCTAACAGTTAACAGACTCAGATTCTTATGGACAAGAGAGAAAGATTTTGTTAATCATTTATGCATTGACAGTAATTTGGATACCCATGTTACTAGTATCGGTAGTATAAGGTATGGAAACAATTTTTCAATGTACAGGTAAGGTTCCCCTAGTGTCTATTTGAGAAGCCAAATAGTGGCCAGTACTATTTGAACTATCATGGTCTTGGGAAACTAGGGAACACTAAGAAATTGTTGCAGTTGAGAAAGGGACATATTTATTTGTGATGTATATGTATAGATGTAAGGGTTAAATGTGGGTGTAGATATACACGATTGATTCTCATTGTTCCTTGTAGTGTATACTGGACACTTGTCCAGGGGAAATACATGCTTATCCTGTGGGTCTCTGTTGCCATGTTTGTTTAAAGTCACCTTATTTAATACATATTACTCATGACTTACATTCCACTTGTGCCTGGATGAGGCTTACCTGTTTTCTCTGTAAGGCATCTCAGAGCCTTCTATGCTTAGGAACAATAGACACACTTCAGCAAAACACCTGAAATCCCAACCAAAAAACACAGAAATGCAAAAACCAAGGCATTAGACTCCAAGCAGGGCAGTGAGGAGCATAAGCTGTAGGCTTCACCTTGCTCCACCTGGCCTGGGAACACGCACCCAGATTTTTCATTTCTCTAAAGTCTGCAAATGACTGAAAATAATATGAATGTTGATCTGGATGTTTAAGTAAATTTTAACACATAGGTGCATTCACAAATCTGAAACCTATGAATGGGAATCAGCTGTGTATGCATGTATATACACACACCCATATGTATGGAAATGTGTAGGATTTTGTTAGATTGTGGTTGACATTTTTTTGTTGTCTGAATGTTATAAATGAAGTCATTTTTAGAACGAAGTTAGATATCCAGTCTTGATCATAGCAGTGCTGCTGAGATACCCTTTCTCCCGACATTCCCTGCTAAATAATACCAAGCGTATCACCACCCCCATTTATCTAGTATATCATCATGTCTTTGATTTTTATTTCTATTAATATTGGACTAGCTTTGTATTTGCCTATAGTTGTGTAAGAAAATGATTTAATCAACTCAGGCTGTGCAGCAATTTTGAAGTGACATTCCTAGAATGAAAAGGAAACTCTGTTGCAGAACTTTTGTGTGATCAAGTCCATTAGGCTTCTAATAATAGGGTGTTTTTATTTTCTCTATGATTTTCTCCACATCCAGTTCAATTCAAGAGAAGAGCCCAGAAGGCACATGCCCCAGAGACCTCTCTTTGGCATCCTTGCACCATTTCAGCCGGCCTGCCCCGGGTGCTGCACTCACCCAGGAAGCTGTTCGGGGCCTTGAAGCTTGTAAACTCACAGACACTGACCGAGCCGTTGTGGAGGACCCATTCAATGCCAGTGCCAGGCCCCAAGAAGACCGGATGCAGACGGGTCCCCATGGGGATGTCAGTGCTCCAGGTGTGCCCAGAGGCTCAGGCTTAGTCATGCCATTAGGACCACAGCATAGGAAGAGCTGTTCTGTGGAAGAACTCAGAGGGGGACCGGTGTGCCACTGAGTAGAACCTACAGTCAGACACTTCTCACTGTACTGAAGTGCAGTCCAGCAGGAATGTACTTGAAGGGCAAATCGATCCATTTTAATTTTAGATTTCAAGTTAAGTGCTGTTGGAAGAGGGAATTGGAATTCAAGGGCCTACTGTGTGTCAGGCATTTAATCTAATGCTGTTTTCCCCACTTTACAGAAAAGTCAACAGAGGGTCAAGATTAAAGAGATCCCTCCTACCACCCCTTGTCACCCAGACAGTCTCACCTACTGGTAGAGAATATGGACCAGAGATGGAGTGGCTAGGGGACAAGGCTAGGTTCTACCCTAGCAGTCCTTTCATAATTGCCACTAATAAGAATACATTATTATTCTAAGTTGGAGAGAAACCTTCGTCTTCCCTTTAGAAATTGTTTTCTATCTTGGACCAAAGTACAACTCATGTGCAAATTGTGTTTTGTGGGTGTAAGTGGGAAAGCAGTTAAAGACTGTGTATCTGTCTGAGCACATTTGAGGTCACTAACCTACCCCATCTGTGCCTTAAATGTGCAGCCATAACTGCTAAAGGCAGGACCTAGCATTTTAGGTGAGCGGAGTGAGATGCAGCTGATATCCCTTTGTCACCCTGAATGTTGATTTAAACTTTCAAATCCAAAATGGCAGATGGTCAACTGCACAACTCCCAGTTCTGACTTTTGGAAACAATTCTCTATTACTTGAATCAATGCTCTATAAAGGATGAGACTTTTGAAAGCTTAATTAATGAATGAATGTCTCCACTTGCTTTATCTAAAATTTATTAAGTAAAATCTTTGAATACTGAACTCATGTTTCTTTTCTTATTCCTATTCCTTTAAGACTTCACTATTGAGAATCCGTGGGATGATAAGTTGATTCTCAAACTTCTATCTGGGCTTCCTAAACCAGTGAGTTCCTATCCAAATACTTTTGAGTGGCAGTGTAAACTTCCGTCCATCAAGCCCAAGACTGAATTTCAATTGGGTAAGAACTTTATGGGTGATATAACTTTGAATTCTTGTTCATCCATGGAACGTTGATGGTGATTCATGTGTATGTGAGATTCTCCTCCTGTCCCCCAGCCCCAGTAAAGAGTTACAGCTACAGTATTGAGAAATCTTGTTAATCCATGGCTATAGAACCATGAGTGCTGTTGGACTGGAACACATTTAACTCAGAGATCTCTATCAAAGTAAAAATGCACGTGCTTAGGCTGGGGCAGCTCAGCAGCAGAGCACTAACCTGGCATGTGTGAGGCTATGGGTTTGATCTCTAGAACTGCAAAATTTTAAAAATGCAGTTAGACTATTTAAGAATTTCTTGCAGATTTTATAGTCAAAAACAGGCATTGATAACAAAATGAGGATTTTTTTTTTTTTTTTTTTTTTTGCCATTCTGACCACTTTTCAATATACTGAGGCACTAAGGACGTTGATGACAAGCACATGTGCAACTGTCACCACCGTCTTATTATAAGTTTTTATCATCCAAATGGAAACTTGGTTATTTATTTATTTATTTTTTTAGTACTGGTGCTTGAACCCAGGACCTCACACGTGCTATGCAAGGACTACTACTGAGCTACATCTTTGGCCTTTTTTATTTTATCTTGAGACAACGTCTCCCTACATTGCTCAATCCAGTGTCAAACTTGTGATCCCCCTGCCTCATCCTCCTAAGTAGATGGGATTACAACATGCACCACCACACTGGCAGAATGGAAACTAATTCTGTATGGACAGTGTGTGTTACATGTTTCTTAAGAAGAGGGATAGTATTATATACTCATTTGATAATATTTCTGGAAAACTCTTGAAGAATACTCAAAACTAAAATGGTTGGCTTAGTGGGAGTGGGAAAGTGGGTGGGTGTGGATAACACGAGAGCAAGGCTTTTCACACATAGAGCCGCCGTAGGCCTTCAGAACAATTGAGGGGCCATCAGAGTTCCCCATGCCCACCTCCCTGCCCCTCACCCAGATCCTCTGTTAGTGTCTTGAATAAGTGTGCCTGCTGATTGTGACAGTGATGAGCCAGTACCGGTATGTGGCCAAAGTCCACGATTTCCTTCGAGGTTCCCTGTACTGTGCGTTCTGGGGTTTGGAACGCTTGGCAGATCTCCTCGCTGCAGGGCACTTCAGAATAATTGGCCTGCCTTGAGTCTCCTGTGCTTTGCCCTTCTCCCCTTCCTCTGTACCCCAGAAGCCCTGGCAGACACTGACTGGGCCCTTTATTCCACAGTTGGCCTTTTCTAGAATGTCATGTGTTTGAAATTATAGTTTGTAGCCCATCAGGCCATTTCCTGACACTTAGCAACAGAATTTAAGGCTCCTCTTTGCCTTTTCATGGCTTGCTAGCTTTCTTTGAATCACTGAATAGTCCCCACCGTCTGGATGGCCCTGTACCACACAGCTCATTTACCCATTTACCTACTAAAGGCCACCTCGTTGCTTCCACCTTTTGGCAATTATGAATAAAGTTGCTTTAAACATTGTATGCAGGTTTTTCTATGGACGTATTTTTAACCCATTCAAGTAAATACCAAGGAGTGTGATTGTTGGATTTCGAGGCATGAATATACACTCATCCCTCAGGTCTGCACAGGCTAGCTCTAGGAACCCAGTGGGTGCCAAAGTCCATGATGCTCAAGTTTCTCATATAAAATGGGTAGCCGTGCATATAACTTAACATATACTTTAAATAATTTTGAGGTTACTTACAATATTTTGTACAGAGTAAGTAGTTGATATGCTCTATTATTTAAGGAATAATGATTTTAAAATATTTGTACATATTCAATCTATTGTTGGTTAAGTTTATAGATTTGGGGGCTGGGGATGTGGCTCAAGCGGTAGCTCGCTCGCCTGGCACGCCTGCGGCCCAGGTTCAATCCTCAGCACCACATATAAACAAAGATGTTGTGTCCGCCGAAAACTAAAATAAATATTTAAAAAAATTCTCTCTCTCTCTCTCTCTCTTTAAAAAAAAAAAAAAAGTTTATAGATTTGGATCCTCATATACAGAGGGCTGAGTGTTTGCTTATATGAGAAAGTGCTAAGCTCTGCTAGTGTGGCCATACCATCTGTGTCTTTATCAGCAATGAGCAAGAACTCCCTGCTACACCCTCGCAGCTTTTGCTGTTGTTTTTACCCTTCTGGTAGGTGTGCAATAGTGTCTCACTATTTCAGGGTGACAACAGTGAAGTTCAACAGTGAGAGTGAACATTTTTTCATGTGTTTACTTGCTGTCTGCATACTTTTAATGAGCTATGTGTTCAGATCTTTTACCCATTTTTTAATTGTCATATTGTTAAATATCAAGAATTTCTCAAATAGTTTAGATAGCAGTTCTTTATTAGGTACTTGTTTTGCAAAGATTTTCTCCCAGTCTGGTTTGTCTATTTTTTTTTTAAATTGTGTCTTTTAAAGCATAGAAGTTTTAATATTAATGAAGTCCAGTTTATCAGGGTTTTTTCCCCCTACAGGTCATGCTTTTGGTGTTACATCGAAAAACTCATTGCACCAGTGGAAACTTAAATAGTCTTCTGTATTCTTTTCTAGAAGTTTTATAGTTTTATTTTTTCCATTTTGGTCTATGCTCCATTTTGAGTTAACCTTTGTGCAAGGTATAAGGTGTGTGTCTAGGTTCATTGTCATTTGTGCATGTCTGAATGCTTGGCACCACTTACTGAAGACACTGTTTCTCATGTTTGATCCTTTGCCCAAGAGCAGTTCTAAGTCTGTGTGGTTCTGTTCTGGACTCAGCTCTTTTCCATGGGTTTGCTTGTCTCTTGCCAGCACCACAGGGTTATGGTCAGTCTCAGAGTGGGATGAAGTCAGCCCTTTACTTCCTTCTTCCATCTCAATATTGTGTTGACTTTCTGGGTCTTTTGCCTTTCCATATAAACTTTAGAATCAGTTTGTTGGTGTTCACAAAATAACTTCTAGATTTTTATTGAGATTGCATTTAGTCAAGTTGGGAAGAGATGACATCTTGACAAAATTGAATCTTATCCCTGTACATGGAAATCTCTCCAATTAAATCTCCTTTGATCTTTCATCAGAGTTTAGATTTTCTCATATAGATCTGGTACATAATATATATTATTACCTAAGTATTCTTTGTTTTTAAATTTCTCATTCTAATTGTGTATTTCAGGAACATAGGGAAATAATTGTATTTTATATATCTGCTTTGTGTCCTATAAGCTTTCTGTATCCACTAATAGTTCCAGGAGATTTTGTTACTGTTGATTCTTTTTTTTTTTTTTTAAATGTTTTTTTTTTTTTTTTTTTAAAGAGAGAGTGAGAGAGGAGAGAGAGAATTTTTAATATTTATTTTTTAGTTCTCGGCGGACACAACATCTTTGTCGGTATGTGGTGCTGAGGATCGAACCCGGGTCGCACGCATGCCAGGCGAACGCGCTACCTCTTGAGCCACATCCCCAGCCCCATGTTACTGTTGATTCTTTAGATAGTCCTGTCATCTGTAAAGAAAGATAGTTTTATTTCTTCCTTTTCCAATCTGTATACTTATTTTTTTTAAATGTCTTATTGCTGGGCTGGGGATGTGGCTCAAGCGGTAACGCGCTCACCTGGCATGCGTGCGACCCGGGTTCAATCCTCAGCACCACATACAAACAAAGATGTTGTGTCCACCGAAAAACTAAAAAAAATAAATAAATATTAAAAATTCTCTCTCTGTCTCTCACTCTCACACTCTTTCTTTTAAAAAAAATTAAATAAATAAATGTCTTATTGCACTAGGTGGGAATTCTAGTACAATGCTGAATAGAAATGATAAGAGACATCCTCACCTCATTCCTGATCTTGGGGCTGCATCTATGTAGTGTATCACCATCAGGTCTGATGCTGGCTATAGGTTTTGTACATGTTCTTTATCAAGTTGAAGTTTCTCTGTTGCTAGTTTGCTCAGAATTGATATGAACGGATGTTGGATTTTATCAAATGTTTTTCCTGCATATGTTAATATGATCATGTGATTATATTATGTGATTATTCTTAGCCTGTTGGTATGATGGGTCAGGTTAACTGATTTTCAGATGTTGAACTATCCTTGTGTTTCTTGGATCATTGCTATGGTTTGAATGTCCCCTTCAGATGTCATGTTTAAGTTTAATTGCCATTGTCACAGTTTAAGAGGGGGGATCTTTAAGAGTTGATTAAGCCATGAAGGCATACCCTTACGATTGAACTGAGGCCATTGTTGCTGGGTGGGTTAGTTGTAATGGGGGTTCTGGCAGGCCATCTCCCTCCTCACCCTCACCATGTGATGCTCCCACCATCTTAGGATGGACCATGAAGATCCTCACCAGTTCTAGCCCCTCAATCTTGGACTTGTCAGCTTTTGGAACTATGAGCCAAATAAATCTCTTTTCTTTATAATTTATCCAGTTCATAATATTCTGTTATAGCAGCAGAAATCAGACTAAGACAGTTGTGGTATATAACTTACTGTATACATTGTTGGATTTTACTTGCTAATGTTTTGTTAAGACTTTTACATTCATGAGAAGTATTTGTCTGTAGTGTTTCTTATAATATCTCCATCTGGTTTTGATAACCTGGAAATGCTGACCTCATAGAATGAATTAGGAAGTATACACTACCACTATTTTCTGGTAGAGATTATAGAGAATTTCTATAATTTCTTCCTTACAGATTTGATAGAATCTGTCAGTGAGTGCATCTGAACCTGGTGCTTTCGGCTTTAGAAGTTATTAGTTATTAATGCAATTTCCTTAATAGATGCAGAACTATTCCAATTATCTAGTTCTCTTTATGAGCTTTGATAGATTTTGTCTTTCAAGGAATTGGTTCATTTCATCTAGGTTTTTCTCATTTGTGAACATTATGTTCTGAATACTCTCTTATTATGTCTTTAGCGTCCATGAGCCTTTCATTTCTCATTATTTGTGTCTTTTTTTTTTCTTAGCTTACCTGACTTGATGTTTATCAATTTTATTAATCTTCTCAAAAACACAATTTTTGGGGTTTTCTTATTTTTCTCTATTGATTTCTTTCATAATATTTTCTTTTGTTTACATTTAATTAGTTCTTTTTTCTTAAGTTCCTAAGGTGGAACCTTAAATCATTAATTTTATATCTTTTCTTTTTGTTATTTTTATTCTTACTTTTTTGTAAACAATTCTTTTTTAAAATGTGTTATTTTTAGTTATATACTCTTTCTTCTTTTCTAAGTCCTTTTTTAATGTTTATTTTTTAGTTTTAGGTGGACAATATATTTATATTTTACACAATATATTTTTTTTTTATTTTTATGTGGTGCTGAGGATTGAACCCAATGCCTCACGCATACCAGGTGAGCCCTCTACCAGTTGAGCCACATCCTGAGCCCCTTAATGGTCCATTTCTGATGGAAGGATATAGGAATCTCCAAGTGTAATAGTGAAGTCACCCATTTTACTTGCATTTCTATCAATGCATGCCTCATATATTTTCACATTCTTTCATGAGATGTATACACAGCATGTCCTGTTGGAGAATTAACCCCTTTTTCATTCTGTAATGCCCCCTTTTATGCCTGTTAATTTTCCTTGCTCTGAAATCTGCTGTATGGAATTAATACAGCTATTTCTATTTTCTTGAGATAACTGTTAGCATCCTATATCTTATTAACTGTTAATCTGCATTTGTCGTTGTACTTTCAGTGTGTGTGTTTTCATTGGTGGGTGAAGATCATTGGTGTTCTGAGTGATTATTGATATAGCTGGACTCATGTTTCATTTGTTAGTTTTCTAGTCGTTACACTTGTTCTTTGTGGTTTTTTTTCCCCCACTCTCTGCCTTCTTTGGCTTTGAATTATTTCATACTCTGTTGCGTCTCCTCTCTCAGCATATCAATAATATTATCTTTGTCACATTTGCAAGTGGATTCTGCAGAGTGTGCAGTATATATACACTCAGAGCCAGTCCAAGTCCACTTTCCAATAGCACCTCGCCCCCTCACAGCAGGGCCCACACCATGCGGCAGGAGTGTCATTCCCTCCCTCCTGCCCATCTCTTCTTTCATTGCTGCCGTTGGTTTCACTTATCCACTGGTATGCCACCACTAGGTGGACACTATTGTTTTGAACAATGGGTTTTTGTTAGATAATTTAGAATAAGAAACATCAAGTATTTTACTTAACACTCTTTGAGTCTAAGTTTCTGGCCTATATTATCTTTCTTCTCTCTGAAGAACAGTGCACGTTTACCAGTGACAGATTCCCTCCATTTTTGTGTAAGAAAGTCTTGTCTTTACCCTTCACTTTTGAAGGATAATTTCATGAAGTAAAGCATTCTAGCTGGCGGTTTTTCTCTTTCAACCCTTTAAATGTTGTACTGCACACTCTTGCTTGTGTGGTTTCTAAGGAGAAATCTGATGTACTTATCCTTGTTCTTCCGGAAGTAAGCTCTTTTTATAGCTATTTCTATTTTGTAGCATTTTTCAAAATTTTCTTTGTCTTTGATTTTCTGCATTTTCTTTGTGATGTGCCTAGGTGTAGGTTTTTCTATCTGTCCTGCCTGGTATTCTCTGAGATTTCAGGATCTGTGGTTTGGTGTTGGTCTTGAATTTTTGAAAACTCACACTTTTTTCTTTTCTTTTTACATTTCAGTTTTCCTCTTAGGGTGTCCTGGAGCTCACTGATTCTTTCCCTGGCCGTGTACAGTCTACTAAAAGACACTCTTGGTTTCTGTCACCGAGTGGGTTTTTTATTTCTAGCATTTCTTTTTGCTTCTTTCTGCTTATTTGACCTATTTGTTCTTGAAAATTGTCTCCTTTTTCTGTTAGAATCCTTAGCACATTGATAACAGTTTTAAAAACTATCCTGGTCTGATAATGCTGAAATCTCTGCCCATTTCCAGTGCTTGCTCTGCCTCCTCAAGCTGTGTTTTGTCTTTTAATATGCCTTGTCAATTTTGTTGCTGGCCAGACCTGATGGACTGTGTAAGTGGAACTGAGATAGTTAGGCTTTGGGGTAACCTTTATCTGGCTAGAAGTTAAGCTGTGTTGTCTTCCCTGTTGCCTTTAAGGTTCCCTAGAGACTTTCTTTTTATACTAGGGATTAAACTCAGGGGCATTTTATCACTGAGCACATCCCAGTCCTTTTAATTTTTTGTTTTGAGACAGGGTCTCACTAAGTTGCCTCCTTAGTCGCTGAGATTGCAGGCGTGCACCAAACAACTGAGAGTCATCTTCTTAGATATTCTGAGGAGTACTGTCCTTCCCATTGCTAGTTCTAGCGTGGTGTCTGCTGTGAATCTCTGTGTCTTCCTCTCCGTCTCCCCACTTTGGGTGCAGAAGTTTTCCCTCTGATCTCAGTTTTTTAATAGTCCAAGAAAAGCTGTTGAATTTCAGTTGTTCAGTTACTTTCTTGCCATAAAAGTGGAGTGACAGCTTTCAAGCTGCTTATGTGCTAGACTGGAAATCACAGATCTTTTTTTTAAAATATATATTTGATTTTGAATGGGAGGATTATTTTTAGAATTTTTAAGAATCAAATGCAACATCACCATGGTCTTTTTCTCCAAAATCAATAACCCCAGTGTAACCACAAGGAAAATATAAACAAACCCAATTTGAAGGACATCTGACTAGTAAGTACTCTTTGGAACTATCAAGGTCAGTTATAAAAAAAAAAAAAAGACAAGAAAAGTCTGAGACATGTCACAGGCTAGGAGTAGCCATGGAGATAGAATGACTAAATATAATGTATCCTGAAACACAGAAAAACTAGTGAGTCTGCAAGTGTGGATTTCAGTCAGCAGCAGCACTCCTCGGTTGGTTCCTTGTCTGTGACATAAGAGCCCTGTGGGCTAGGGGATGCAGAAACTCTGCTTTCTTGGCCACTTTTCTATCAATCAAAAACTATGTAAAATTAAAAGTTGAATTAAGTATTTTAAATCGTCTATTACAAATGTTGCTATAGTTTTATTTTGCCCTTTTTATTTTAATTTTTTTGTTTTGTTTTAATAAAGTTTTATTTTTCCAAATGCACAGTTGCTTGGACCTGCTAGTGCATCTGCACAGCAACAGGGGCATCTCCATCTCGGTATTTCTGGTGTAAATTACTTGAGCTCTGTGCTTTGACACCAGTTTGAAAAGTCCTTTACTGAGGAGCTCCTGAAGGGCTGCCCTGGCCAAGGAACCGCAAGTCCTTATCCCTGGAAGACCCCAGCTGTGCTTAGAAGCTCGTAGTTGGGAACGTCCTTACAGAGTTTGTCATAAGTAGCTTTGTCATACAAGACTAGATGTTGAGCTTGCCCTGATCTTTGCCTTCGGACCACTTCTTCTTTTCAGCATTGCCCCAGATTTGTTCACTGGGCCCTTGCCTTTCTTGGCCGACCTTCCGGCATCTCTCTTCTTCTTGTCACCCTTGAGCAGCGTTGCAAAGCCTGGAGAGCAGCACCAGCTATTGGAGCCTCATCAAGATGTCTTTTTTATTTTTATCCTATTGTAAAACGTGTTTATTTCAAAAAGCTTTATGTATCACTTCAGGGAGGATTTCTCCTGTCATCTGCCTGCAAGATGGGCAGCACAGGTACTGCTCATTTTAAAATGCGAGAACCTTGATGGGGAGGCACTGAGTGCCCAAACCCACGCACCTTAGTGACCCCCACAGGCTGCCCTGAACTTGGTAAGGGGGCTCTTGTTGCAGGTATTTACTTCCTTTCATCTAAGCCTGTAAAACATTTCCCAAGCGACTGTGGCCATTTTTATTTATGAAAGCAATTCAAGTACAAAAAAAATTTTACAAATTCTTCATTTGGATAAAGTCCTTAATATTTTGAGCCCATTTGTCATTTTGACACATTTATCTCTTCCCAGGTTCTTCACTGGTCTACGTCAATCAGCTTGTTGGAGAAGGGGCCTTCGCCCAAGTCTATGAAGCTACCCAGGGAGATGTGAATGAGACCAAAAATAAACAGAAATGTGTCTTAAAGGTAAATGGTGCAAATACATTTTTGAACTGTAGAGAAATGATTTTCAGCCTCTTTTTTTTTTTCTTTAAGACAGTGATGTTTTTATTGAGCAATTAAGAAATAAAACAATACTATGAGGATCTGGAATTGCTTTCTGCAGAACAAATCATAATGTCATTGCTTTCTCATGTCCCTTATTAGGATACTATTTTCCAGAATGTGACTCTGGATATAAATAACACATACCTGGTTTTGCTTGTAGGTCCAGAAGTCTGCCAACCTCTGGGAATTCTACATTGGTACCCAGCTGATGGAGAGACTAAAGCCAGCTGTGCACCACATGTTTATCAAATTCTATTCTGCCCACTTATTCCAGAATGGGAGCATCTTGGTAGGAGATCTCTACAGCTATGGGACACTATTAGTAAGTGTTCTGTTTTTATAATATGGATATGAATTTAAGTGCATTTCTGGTTTGTGCCTTACCCATATATTTTCTGGTTAGAGCTTTAGTTGGGGTGCTAAACAGGGGCAAAGTCCTTGACTTGAAATTTCATTAATCCTCATCCAACTCAGGATACCATTTGCATTGTTTCTAGAATGCCATTAACCTCTACAAAAATACCCCCGAAAAAGTGATGCCCCAGGCTCTCGTCATCTCTTTCGCTATCAGGATGCTCTACATGATTGAACACGTCCACAGCTGTGAGATCATTCACGGAGACATTAAGCCAGACAATTTCATACTGGGAAACAGGCAAGTGTGGACCTCTGAACAGGGTTCTTTCCTGAACATCTAGCAGCCCTTTGTCATTTGTGCTCATTTCCTGTCCTGAATTGTGTTTAATCTAGGTTTTTGGAACAGAACGATGAAGATGGCGATTTGTCTACTGGTTTGGCACTTATTGACCTGGGTCAGAGTATAGATATGAAACTTTTTCCAAAAGGAACTGCCTTTACAGCAAAATGTCAAACATCTGGCTTCCAGTGTACTGAGATGCTCAGTAACAAACCATGGAACTACCAGGTACGGACCTAAAGTAAGAGGTTTGGAAAATTTTCCTCTGTTGTACCTACCAGATTTTCAAAATGAATTTGGAATCTCGTTAGTTTGAACTGGTCTCTTGGACCCAGTTGAAGAAGAGATGGGGGCCAGGAACGTGGCTTAGAAGTAGGGCACTTGCCCAGTAAGCATGAGGTCCTGGGTTGACTCTGTAGCATTCAAAGAGAGAGAAGGTAGTAAAGGAGAGATGGGACTTAAGGCTCAGGGGAAGGGAGGGATGAAATTCTCTTCCTGAAGAGTACACTTTTCTTATTATTCACAAGAAGGAAAGCAGATATGTTCTGAGTTGACCCTAGGAAAGGTATTTAATGATCTGTGAACCCTTCAGAACGAAAGTCTGCCACATGAAGCCAGCTTGGATTGGGAGATAAAAACAGAGCAAATGGTTTTCTTTATGGCCATGGTTAATAGAGAGACCCACCCCACTGCCCCCAGGGGAATCAGCCGCATGTCTTGCAAGTGGGCAGGTGGTTCTGACAGTGAGAGTGGCACAGAAACTCAGGTGCAGGACCTGATTCAAACAGTGTTAGAAATGGATCATTATTATCCTAAAAGGCTTCAGAAATTTCACCAAATTAGAATACAGATGACAAATATAAAGAATACTTAATAGGATAAATGTAAAGTTTTGAACCTGGATTAATAACACCAGATGCCTGGTTACCAAGTGAGGACTGTGGCTTCCAAAAGCCTGTGATAGAGGGGAAAGGTCGGGAGTCAGGTCTAGTATATCAGACCACATGCTGTTCTGGCATCTCCTGGAGTGCAAGGGAAGGGGAGGAGTTCTGTCTGTTCTTTTCAGCCATCCTAAGGTCTTATAGTATATTCAGAGAGTAGCCACGGACTCCCCATGGAAGGATTAGCACTTTTCTTTCCTTGATGTGTCTTTATCTGGTTTTGGTATGAGTGTGATACTGGCTTTATAGAATGAATTTGGAAACGTTCTGTCCCTTTCTGTTTCATAGAATAATTTGAGGAGCATTGGCATTAGTTCTTTAAAGGTCTGGTAGAATTGAGCTGAGAATCTGTCTGGTCCTGGACTTTTGTTTGTTGAAAGACTTTATTACTGCTCTTTGTCATCACAAGTTATTGGCGGGTTTAGGTTTTCTATATTCTCTTGATTCAGTTTTAGCAGATCATATTTGTCTAGAAATGTATCCATTTCTTCTAGGTTTTACAATTTATTGGAGTAGAAGTTTTCAAAATAGTCCCTAATGATCCACTGGATTTCTTGACATGTGTGGTGATTTCTCTTTTTTTATCTTTAATTTTGTGAATTTGTGTCCTCTCTCTTTTTTCTTTTGGTTCATTTGGCTAAGGGCTTATCAATTTTGTTTATCTTTTCAAAGGACCAAATTTTTGTTTCATGAATCCTTTCTAAATGTTTTTTTTTTTTTTAATTCTCAAGTTAATTGATTTGGCTCTGATTTTAATTGTTTTCTCCTACACATTTTGGAATTGGTTCATTCTTATTTTTCAAGGGCTTTAAGATATATCATTAGGCTGGTTTTAAATTTTCCTCTTAGAACTGCCTTCATAGTATTCCACAGGTTGTTGTTTTATCACTATTCTTATTTAAGAATTTTTAATTTTTTTTTTTGTTGTTATTTTCTAAGAGGTGCTTTGTGACCTAAAATATGATCTACTTTGGAGGAGGTTCCATGAACCATGGTCAAAAATATTCATCTGATGTTGGATGAAATACTCTATAGATCTCTGTTCAGTCCATTTGATTTATAATATCTTTCAGGTTCTAAGAGTCTATACTGAGTCTATGTCTTGATGACCTATCTAATGGTGAGAGAATTGTGTTGAGATCACCCAGTGTTACTGTACTGGGGTCTTACTAAGGCTTTGAGTAGTATCTCTTTTATGTAATTAGTTGCACCCAATTTGGAGCATAAATATTTGTTACTGTTATATCTTCTTGCTGAATTGTCCCTTTACCAATATGAACCTTCTTTGTCTCTTCCGATTAATTTTGGTTTGAAGTCTGCTTTGTCAGATATAGAGTAGCTACTCCTATTTATTTTCAGGCTCCATGCACATGGTATATCAATTTCGTTGTTTACTTTCAGCCTGTCTTTGCCTATAAGGTGTGTCTCTTCCAAACAACATATAATTGAGTCTTGCTTTTTAATCCATTCTGCCAGCTATGTCTTTTAATTGAAGAGTTAAGACCATTTACATTCAATATTATTATAAAGAGATGTTTATTAATTCCTGCCATTTTGATTTGTTTATAATGTTTAATTTGATCCTGTTTCTCTTTTGCTTAGAGCTACCCTTCCAATGAGATTTGTTTAATTGTGAGCTCTGGGGTTTGGTTATTCTGTGGAGTATTTGTATTACTGGTTTAGCAATATTGAATTCTTCTAGTTTCTGCTTATCTTGGAAGGTTTTTATTTCTTTTTCAATTTCGAGGGATAGTATTGCTGGTTCTAGCAATCTTGTTGACATTTAATTTCTTTCAGAACTTAGACCACATCATTCCAAGACCTTATGGCTTTTAGAGTTTGTTAAAAAATTAGAAGTGATTCTGATTGGCTTACCTCTAAATGTGACCTGATTTTTTTTTCTTGAGACTTTTACAATTTTATCCTTGTTCTCTGTGTTAGTCATTTTAATTATATTATGGCATGGATAGGTTCTTTTTCAGTCATGTCTATTTGGGTTCTGAATGCCTCCTATATCTGGATGTCCATCTGATTCTCAAGGTTTGGAAATTTTTCTGTTATAATAATTTCCAAATTATTATATTAATAATAATATAATGATTTCCCTGAGAAGATTATCCATCCTATTAGTCTGATTCTCACAACCCTCTTCAATTTCAGTGATTCTTAAATTTGGTCTCTTAATGTTGTCTATTCTGAATGTCAGTATGTATTTTCTTTAACACTATCTGAATGTTCAAGACTAGCCACTTTGTCTTCCAGCTCTAAGAGTCTATCCTTAGAATTTTCTACTCTGTTAGAGAGATTTTTAGCTGGACAGTTTATTTGATTTATTATGTCTTTATTTCTAAGATTTCTGTTTAATTCTTTTTTATTATCTCTCTTTGTTGAATTTCTCATTCATATCCTGTACTGATTTCCTTAATTCATTCTGTTTTTTCTGTGTTCTCTTGGAAGTCATTGGTCATTTTTATAACCATTCTTTTGAATTCTTTATCTGATATTTCATCCACTTCAGTATCTTTGGAGTAAGTCGCTGGTGAATTATGAACTTTAGGATATATCATGTTATCTTGTTTTTTTCATTATTCTTGTATTCCTGAGTTGGGTTTTTTACATCTGTTGGGGTGGATTTCTCTGCCACTCTTACATGTAGGCCTTTTTAGGGCTCAGTCTTTACTTGCCAAAGTGTCCTCAAGTTATCTAGACTGAGACACCCTTGTAGATGTGGTATCCACAGACTCTGTGTTAATTCTCTTTTTGGTATAGCAGTGGATGTCTGTAGTGGGACCTGAAGGACAACCCCTAGCCATTTCTATTAGGAGCCTGATCATTAGTTTGAGTTTTTATTTCTTCTATTCTTTGTGTTAAAGTATAGCTGATGTTTGTCATGTGCATGGAGCAAGGTGTGCTGTCTTGTCGCCGAGTTGAGTTCAGCAGCAGAATCTCCACCCTGTGAATTCCCAGCATCTCTCAGAATAGGGTAAAACAAACAATAGTAACAACTGATGCAAACAACAGACAGCATTAAAGTAGATATCTGTTTCTGTTAAAATAAATATCTACTATGACATTTAATGTCAATTACCACAAAAAACAATGGTGTGGTCTATTGCCAAACAAATAAGTAGCCATGAACTATATCTGGCAATAAAGCAAACAACAGGTGCCAATTATGTCATCCACAGCAGTAATCATTACAACAGCATTAATGGTGGGAAAGGAGTTATATAACCAATTAGTGCTAAATTTGGTAAAATACAGTTAATTAAGAGAAAAGAAAACATGATAGGAAGGTGAAAGTGTTTATAATTCAAAAAAGTGAACACAGGAAGAAGACGAGATGTAGCAGGTGATGGTTTTAAGGAAGGAAGAGAAAGAAAACAAGAGAATTTGACTGTCAGCAGAAGAGAGAAAGAAACCAATGAAAAGAAAACAAAACCGAAATATACGAACCCCAAGCCCTAATCCTCAAAAGGCAAGGAAAAATAACATTAAAAGCATGCTAAAAATGAGAAGAAAACAGAAAGAAAGAAATATGTGTGTATGTCCATGAACCAATCAGAACTCTGTCACATCAAGAACTCTCTCACACACACTCCCCAAAAAGAGAAAAGATTCTTAATTAAAAAAAAAAAAAAAAGAGAAGAAGAAGAAGGAATCATCTCCACTGAGGTGATCAAAATAGTCAACAAGAATGTGTGGTCACTGCTGTGCCCACCCGTGTTTGTTTCTTCTTGGGCTATGACACAGGGGGCCAGCAGCACCTGGGATTGTTAACTCCTTACACCTTTGGTGTTGCTCCTGAGCGGCTGGTTGGAGTGGCCCAGCGGGAGGTAGGGAGCTGTCAACTGGAGTCTGTCTGCACAGGCCTGGTACTCCAGGGGTGCTGCCGCAGAGTTCTATGAGGGGCCCAGTGGCTTAGATCTAACAGGGCCTCGGGGACTTTGTTTGGTAGTACTTGCTAATGCATGGCAGTTGCCCAGCTCTGTCAAGGGATCTGAATCTCAGGAGCCTCACAAAAATTCTACTCTTGAGGAAGGGGAGCCACCCCTCCTCCACACACACACCCCACATACACACCCCACCCACACACACACATACTCTCTCTCTCTCTCTCTTTCTCTCTCTCTCTCTCTCTCTCTCTCTCTCTCTCTCTCTCTCTCTCTCACCCGTGAACGCGCCTGCCTAGGCTTAATCCCTAGGCGTCTTCACATACACCCGTTCCGAGTCCCGACCCTCCTCAGCTGGTCATGTGAGCACCAGACGCACAGAGAAGATGAGTTCAGCTCTCCTTCGCTTTTCTGATGTGGATCCGCCTGGGTACAATCCTGGTGTCCATTTCCCTCACGTTCTGCTAGGAAGACCCTAGGCCTAGACCCTGGGTGGGCGCTCACCTGAGAGCGTGGCAGTGTTGGCGCTGCTCTCCCTGTTCAGCAGCAGGAACTGCAGCTGGAGGCTCAAGGCTCCCCGCCTCAGCTCCCCTTGGCTGTTTGAGAAACACAGAGCACTTTCCATCACCTCCGCATCAGCTCAGTGCAGGCTGCTTTTCTGATTTCAGGTTTTCTCACAGCACACCTCCCTGTTGTATTTCTCTGCATTCTCCCTCCATCTGGTGAACCACCACCACTGCTGCAACCAGCTCAGCTCCAGTGCTGTCTCTGTTCGGTGTACCTGAATTTCTGAGTCTCTTATTAGTCACTAGGACTGTCTGGCATTGAATTTTAGTGAAATCCCTCTTGCTCACCTCACTGAGAAGCAGCATTCCTGCTGCTTGAATCCCCAGCCACCAGAAATCAACTTCCAGAATTGTTCAAAGATAAACTCCTGTGACTTAGCTTGCTGCCTATGTTAGCACATGGTGATGGGATCATGTGTGCATCGCCATGAGTCATGGGACCTCGCTTTCTTGCCAGGTGGATTACTTTGGAGTGGCAGCCACTGTGTACTGCATGCTGCTGGGGACCTACATGAGGGTGAAGAACGAGGGAGGAGTCTGGAAGCCTGAAGGTCTTTTCAGAAGGTAGGTGTCGGCATCGGGCTACAGCGGGAAGAGAATAACTAGGGTAGTAACAGGTTCCATCTGGCAGAAGGGGATCCCTTAGGCAGTGTGGGTACAGCACAAGGCTGGCCCAGGGCAGGGAGTGGTCACAGGGCTTCCCACTTAGCCAGTAGCCCACAGAACCCCTGGGAGCTCCTGGGTGGTGACAGGCATCCCGCCCAGGCAGGTGTCCCAGAGCCTCAGGGCTGTGCTTGCTTGCTTTCTTGTGTGTGGAGATGCAAATAATACTCATCCTGCCTTCCTCAGATCTTTCCTGTAAGAAGCCAAGGAAATTCGTAGGAAGTATTTGTTACATGCTTGTTCCTTGTCCAGTTACACTTTCTTAACTTTTTTGAGGTATATTTAAAACATACAGAAAAGTGAACTCATCTTCTGTGCGCAGCCAAATGGAATCTTATGTGCATATATACCTTCTGGGAATAATTTCAACTGCGATTCCCCTGGCCTTCCCTACCCACTTCCAAAACAGAAAAAGAAAATTGGCAGTAATTTTATAAAATGCCTGTGCCATATATAGTGAAGCTTAGGTTCAGTCCCTGGAGAAAACTTGGTAACTGTTATGTCTTATTCTGCATAATGAGCCATTATATCTGACAAGTGTTTTATGCTTCCTCTTGCTCATAATGGAAGGACCAGATGGTCATCCAGAAGGTCTCCACCTCTGGCCGCTTGTGTAAAGGAAAGCCTGAAGCCAGTCCTCTGCATGGCCCTGCTGCCATCTTTCTGTGCTCTGTAGCTCCTCTAGTTGACTTTAACCACTAGAGTAGCCGGAGCTCTTCAGTCAGCTCTCTCCTGAGTAGGACGGCCTGTCCACCTGGTCTGGCACATGTGCAGTTGGGCTCCTTAGAACTACGTGTCCAGATCACAAGATGCTGACAGTATGGTAGATACAGGAGCCGAAAGCAAATGGATCTTTTTTTTAATGAGGAGAGGTAGCACTATGTTACCCAGACCACCCTCTAACTCATGATCCTCTTGCCTTAGGCTTCCCAGCCCCTGGGGTTCCATGCACTCACAACACCCAGCACAGATAGATTGCCTTTAAAAAATAAAATAGATTTTTTTTCACTGAAGAGTTATTGCTAAGACTGCTTATCTTAAATCCTGTTTTGGGAGCCAGGTGTGTTGAGACAATTAATTGGAACTTTAATTTCTCTAATGTGGGATAGATTGGATGTGTCCACTCCTGATGGCCAAGTGCTCTTAGGTGAGAGTTCTGTTTCACTACCCACCTGCGGCAGTCAGGGCCAGAGCAGGCTGCGTTCCATCCGTGGCCGGTACTTTCTCTCTGCAGGCTTCCTCATCTGGACGTGTGGGATGAGTTTTTTCACACCATGTTGAATATCCCAGACTGCCATCACCTTCCACCTTTGGATTTGCTAAGGCAAAAGCTGAAGAGTCTGTTTCAACAGCACTATTCCAACAAAATCAAGACCCTGCGAAATAGGCTCATTGTGCTGCTCTTGGAATATAAGCGTTTGAGAAAATAAAATTAACTGTAGACACTTTCCCAGAAATCATTTTGTAAATACTATTCTCTTTCTTTGAACCTTGATGTTCTTCCAGATGTATTGTTGATATAAATGTTTGTTAAAAATAAAGTTCATGAAATACATCCATGTGACTTAATTTTTATTAAATTATCCAGCAGAATAGACAAAGTGGCAAGCCCTATGGGGCAGACCTGCTGGCCCTCTTGGCAGACAGACATTTATGTCCTTTATGGTGCATTTTTGTTTGCTATCTATGAATCATGCATTCTAATCCTATTACTTCAAAGTACCATCAATGGAAAAAATCTCAGATCTTGAAAAGAATTCTCATGAGCTGTATAGACCACTGGACCAACTTAGCCTTTCCTGGCCAGGACCTGGGAGGGCCTATAACCCCGCTGGGCTTCCTCCACCCTCCCTTTGTGTCCTTAGCACCATGAAAAACAAATCTGAGGTGACACCATCCAGGAGCACAGGGGAATTGCTTCCTCCCACCCTTCTCAGCTCCCATGTCCCCGACTCCGGAGGCAACCATGGCCCATTTTTTGTATGTGTGAATCTCTAAAATTGGTTCTATAAACTGCATTTTTTAATAGAACTAGCATCATTTTGCGTTTTTTCACTTAATATCTGATCAGGAATGTAACTGTAGAATGGCCTCATACTTTTTAGTGGCTGTGTGATATTTGATTGTGGCACATCTGTAGTATGGATTCCTAGAAGCAAAATTGCTGGGTCAAAGGTGAGTGCACTTAAAATTTTGAATCTGTGTCTGCTGGTAGCCCCCGAGGGTTTTCCCCAGACTGTGAATGTCCTTTTCCCACCTTCCCTGACAGCACAGATGGGGCTCTGGCCTTTGCCAGTTGGCAGGTGAGAGACCATACCTGCTGGCACTCTCCTTGGCATTTCTCTGATGGGTAGACCAAGTGCGTGTACATGTGTTATAGCACATGTGTGCTCTTCTGTGTTCTCTGTCCTCCACCCACTTTGCGCTCCGCTTGTTAGTTTATCTGAGTCCTTTGTATATGAGGCACACATATTTGTCCCAATGTGTCATCTCTCTGCACTAGTAAATATTTCTCCTGCTGTGAAGAATTTTTTTAAAAGTTTTGCTTTATACTCAGACTCATAGTCTTAAATGGCTTTTGCCTTTGTCTTAAATGTTGTACTCAACTGAAAAACACAAAAATGTTCCTTTTTTTTAAAATTAGTACTAATTTGAGCATTTGGGACTAAACTTTTCTGGTTACTATTTAAGTCATATCATTTTCCCCCTATTTTTTTCCAATTGGTAATTTGAATATATGAAGCCTACTGATTTCTATAAACAGGATTTTCAATTAATTCTTTTGAAGTTTTCAAATAATCATCCTTATGAAAACAATTCTTATTTTATATTGTTCTAATTTTTGTTTGTGGTTTTCCTTGTCATTGATGATACCTTGAGAAAGAGGTCACTGGTGACACACAACATCCTTGTCCCCTGTTCTAGGGGCAGGTTTTCCAGTGCATATCCATTCACTTCATGATACTGGCTTGAGGTAAGATGCTTTTGAGGTGCTGGGTATCTATCTGTTCTTTTTATAAGCAAATATGAAGTATATCATTACTTCACAGTTTTCTTGCCCATTTCCATCTATATTGACCCAGCTATACCTCATTCCCCTGCTGGAATGGGTTGTTATTTATTTAACCAATCTCCAATTTAGAGACACTTAGTTGGTTTCACAGTTTTTTACTACAAAACAGTGAGTGTGAGTGCCACAATATCTGTAGGATGAATTGCTAGGTTAGGGGCCCCAAAATGCAATTATATTTTGAAAATAAAGATTGTAACCTACATGACCAGTTACACACATACACATACCAAACTTGGAAACTGAAAATGATCCAGGGTCAGACCTCAGCAGGGAAACCAATACCAAACTTCCTCTTGAAGTGTCTAAACAACTGAGCATCCATAAAGCCAGATTGACAGGATTTTGTTCCTTTTGAAAATGGCTGTTTCAAAGGAAACCAAGACTGAACAGCTAGAAACTGCACGTATTCATCTGTGGGAGACAGCTGCAGGGGCCTTAGGCCCTGGGTGGCATGGCCAGTGTCATTGCCAGCCCATATTCTATTCCTGGCTCTTTAACTTGGATCACACTCAGAAACATCCCCATGTGACACCAGCAGCGTGTCTGCTGTTGCCTGTCTGGTCTGTGATCTAATCCAAGGGCTTCCTTTAAATTAAACTTCTCAATCTGATTTCCTAGCAACAGCTTGTCCCCAGGGTGGGACAAATCTCAACAGAGCTAGTTATTTTAATCATTTCAGTTAGTAGGTATTGTTTTGCTTTTTGTACATATGCCTGGTACAACAAAAAAACCTTCCTTTAGTTGTAATCAGTGGTCTGGATTTCATGTAGGTAATCGGCACCAGGGAAGAAGCCCTGAGTCCAGAGGGCACCTGAGAGGAAAGTGACAGGTCCGTGCAGGGAGGGCACAGAGTTCTGGCTCACTCCACTGCAGGTATCCCTGCAGGACAGAGCTGGCTGGGGTGCGTTCACCTGAGTCTCGGCCCCAGCTCCTCCTGAGTGTGCAAACCTTGGCTGGACCCAGCTCCTGGTCCAGAGTGAGACCTTTCTCGGGCCCAGGCATTTCCTAGTCATTCTTGAGCCCTGCTCCACATTCGAGTTCCAGCCAAGAAACTAGACTCTTTACTCAGGGGATACAGAGACTCCTGCTTGAGCACCTTCCCGGCTGGCTTTAATCTGATCTAAGGCAATGGTCCTAACATTCATTCTCCCCAAAGAAAAGCCCAAGGGTGGCCTGTGACTCTCGAAAGTAGAGCTGCTGGGTAGCCAGGCATGGTTACACGACATGGAAGGCCTCCGTGCAACCTTCTCTGCGCTGATCCAAGGAGCCCTCATCCTTGGTCCTCCTCTCCCGTCCTTCAAGTCCGTGCATCTCTCCCATTTGTTTCATTCTGGAATGTTCAGACTAACCCATCTCTGGGTTAGTTAGGCTATGGCAGGCTAAGCTGCTGTAACACAGGGAACCCTGTGGGGACACTCACTTGATGAGGATGACCACCACGACATGGAACAGGATGCAGTACAGTTTCACCACCTGATGGGTCACCAGGGCAAAGCCGCCTGCAATGAGCGGGCGACTAAGGAAGCAGCGCTCGAAAACTGCGGGTGCCCGAGCTCAGGGTGCCCTCCTGCACCCCAAGGTCACTAAGCAGGACACACCGCCCCGGGGGCAGGCGCCCAGACCACCAGCTCCCCAGAAAGGCGATCGTGCCACTGGTTCACCACCATGAGCTCCTCCAGCAGCATGGAGGAAGCGGCCAGATCACTGAAGCTGTTCTTGCAGTGCCTGTCCCAGCCAATGCCACCCC